>NW_021637351.1:0-35436 GCF_004799145.2 Neltuma alba
AACACCCCCATAAACTCTGTACGAAGTATGATGTCCATGTTTAGTTGGTTATCAAAGTTAGGTTTAACCCCAACAATTATTTCAGGATAATTATCAATATCAATATTAAATATATTAAAAATCATGAATATTATGACTTATTCCTTAAACTTTGTACCTCTACTCTTAAATATAAAACCTCTTTTGTACTGTAATTTATACTATAAAAGGAATCTTATATTTAGAATCGGAGGGAGTAGAATACAAAATTGGATGATTCGAGTCATATCTGGTGTTATCGTTGGCAAAAGATACCATTCTTACCATCATCAATTATTCTAGTTTCTTATTTCAATTTCAAGGTCAATTGAACTTGTTTAAAATTAAATTAAATATTAATTTTTAAAATTTATGAATATATACAATTATTTTTATAGATAAAAACTAACTACATTATTTCCGATTCTAGATGTAAAATTCACTTTTACATTACAAAATAGATTTTATATTTAAGACATAAAAAGTAATATTTTTTTTGTACATTTAAAAGGATGTGAACTCTAGACTTTTACTTACACCCCATATCGGATTTTAAATGTCTAATGCTTTTGCTCAAGCTTACCTAAGTCTAACTAAATCGTATCCTCTTTGGTTGGGAAAAAGTACTAAATCGAATCCTCCATAATTAATGCCAACGATTTCTTTTTTCTTTTCTTTTTCTTTTTTTCCAGAAAAGTGATTTCCTTATGATTAGATTAGATGAAGTTGTATCTCAGAACGAGAAGCGCTGAGTGGGCTCTTTTCTCTCTCTAGTTTTCATGCCTAGTTAATTTCTGCGAAGGAAGATCTCAGTCACTGGAAAATTCCACCTGATCGTCCATCGGACGCCCTGACTCATGGAAGCAACAAGAAGACAAAGAATGTTGGAGCTGATTCAAATAGGAGCGATGAAAATATGGCTGATCTGATACGCAATGAAGAAGAAGTGGAAACTCTAAATGCTATGGAACAAGATAGCGAAGGTAAGGGTGAACAGGGGAAAGCAGAGGTCAAACAGCCATCATACCGAGATTCTCTCATTGGATTTAACAGGGTTGCAAATAGTGGCTATAGAATGGAAGAAGATGTGCTTCTTTCTAATGTACTTAACAGAGAGTGGGAACTACCGGAGCCTTCAATAGAAATCCAGGCGCTCATAGAGAAATGTCCTGTAGTTCCAATCACTCCCAAAGAGTATAGCGAATGGTGCAAGCTAGCCTTGGAATGCTGCTCTTGTGCTCACGGTGCTGTTGGGTAAGAGATATAGTGTTTATAATCTGAAAGACCACCTTGCGAGGATTTGGGGAATACCATATTTTGAACTCATCGACATTCCCAATAACTACTTCATAGTTCGCTTCTTGTAGAAGGAGGGTGGACGACAGAGAGGTACAAATGTGTTTTATATGAAGGACCATGGATGGTGCAATAACACTGTGTCTTGATTCAGCAGTGGACGCCGCACTTTGATCCTTTCAACAACCCGTTGAGGAGAATTGTCACCAAGGTCCGTGTTCCGAATATCCCAATGCATTGCTACAACAGGGACTTTATCTCCAGGCTTGGAGACCGCATAGGAAGGACATTAAAGTGGATTTGAATACTTTGACAGATTTTACAAGAGGGCCTTCTAAGGTAGAAAGGGGGCGATACGCCGTATATGTGTGGAACTCAATTAGCAGAAAAAACTAGTTTCAAGGGTGATAGCAGCTAATGCAACGTACTTAGTAGAATATGAAGGGCTCAAGCTTATATGCTTTAGTTGCGACAAATATGGCCATCGAAGGGAAAACTGCCCTTGGGTGTATGCCAATACCCAAAACAATGATGAAGACTCAATGGGTAAACAGGAACCTGTTAAAAACTTCAGCTCGTCGGAGAAGAAAGATGTGAACACCGAAGAGGAATTTGGATAATGGATGATTGTAGGAAAAAACAACAAAGTTCGAGTCCCAAGGAAAGATTTGAAAAGAGAGATGAAAGAGGAGACTGGGAAAGGACTGAAACTTGTCAAGGGTCTAAAAATTGGAAGCGTCCAGATGAGATTTAGGGCGTTGGGAGAACTGGCAGAAGAGGAAGAGACGGTGTCAGAAGATAGGATGGCCAATGTGGAAGCAGACCTAGCCTGTGCAAAAGGAAATAATAAAAGTTTAGTGCCATTTGAGCCTAAGAAAAATCAAGTGTGTCAAAGGGAATTGGTGGCAAATGGCAAGAGATTTGAAAAAATTGCAGATGGCCAGAGAGGCAAAGAATTAGCCCTCCTTGTAGGAAAGGAGAACGTAGACCCTAATGGGCCAGGAAAACCAACAAGGGCCCAACTAAAAGACATGGCAAAAGAGACAAATGGATCCACTTCCAAGGTCTTGCAGCAAAATGGTAAAAAAGGCCGAAACACAGCAAGCCGACGCGAACATATTATTGTGAGGGGAAATCTAAACAGTATGGGCCCTAACATAGCCAGACCACGTGCAGATGAAAGGCTTGCTACAAATAAAATAAAATAAATCATTTAGAGGATCCAGAGGGAATTCTTGATGGAAAAATAAATACAGTTTCTTCTTCCCATGATACTATACATGACATAAAATCTTGGTGATGCATGATGATACGAAGGGAGATACTAATGTCGAACCAATGGAATAGGGAAGAATTGACATTGACTGCAGCAGAGATATTTCAGTTGAACATCCCATTTGGGAAGATGCTGATTTGTTGAATGAGTAAGTGTTTCTTACTTCCCTTCTTTGTTGATAAATCTCATATCATTTAGTAAAATAATTACAATTTATTTGAATTAATTCAAAGTAATTTAAATTTCAAGGTCAAACACTGATCCTAATTGATTAAATTAATAGCCAATAGTTAATTTATTTTTTCATTATTGTTAATTAATATTTTTTATGTAGGCTTTCTAAAAAATGTGCAAGACAGTAAAGTTCTACCATTCATAAGGGAAAAAAAGTTGTTTCATAGTTTTGCTTATCCATTTCATACTATTATTTTATTTAAATAAGTGAAATCCTCTTATTTAATAAAATTAAAAAATAAAAAGAAAAAGTGATATAAAAATTCATTACATGAATAAATATTTGTCATAATAAAAGTAGTTATTCTTATTAATTATGAATAAATTATATATTATTTATAAAAATTCATTACATGAGTAAGAAAATTCAAATTTAAACCAACATAATATTTTTTATTCTTATTAATTATGAATAAGTTATATATTATTTATTATTATATCTTTTTTAATTTTTAATTCAACTATATGATTTTGATTGGCTTATTATTCAAGAAGTTTAAAAAAAAACGAGTTTTATTTTTTATTTAAAATGATGGACAAATAAATTAGTTAGTGTTACTTATTAATTGAATTTAATTTAATTAGTTAGAGTTGTTTCGTACTTTTGTAATTCCAATTAGTTTGAATTAATTTGAATAAACTTTAATTATTTTGTTAAAAAAGAAAATTATAGGATGTGGTGAGAGATAATATATGAAATTTTGTTCAGGGCAAATTGGTCGTTTTAGATTTATATTTAATATTTAGTCCTTCCAAATAAATAAAACTTTTAAGATCTTTCCCTGTAAATATTATTGCCTCTAGTTCCCTCTCCCTGATTTTCCCTAAATTAAATCATGTACGCATATCCAATATTTTGATTATTTGAATGATATAATTAATTAGATTAATTAATTAAATGAATGAAATTATCCAATATTTCGGGCCATAAAGGGCAGACCCGAAATTTAATAAAATTGAATTCGAAGGAGCATTTATATTATCTAAAATAAATTATCACAGGAACACTCATGCGCTTGGCGAATTACAGTGTTACACCTTATTTAAAAATTTAGTTTTCCAACTTAAAATATAAACATTTATATTATTTCATATAATATGATTGTACTGTACGATGAATTTGAAAGTTATTTTATGAAAATGTTCCCGCAAATACTTGTTTTTTTAAAATTCATTCTTTAATTATTCTTGCTAAGCGCAAAACAAATCAGCCTATTTATACATCCAACCTGAGTGGATTCGCGCCCAGCGCTGCGCCGCTGAGGAGTTGAGAGGAAAAAGCAAAAGAAAGAAAAATGGCGTCTATCCTGTTGCGGCCCAGGCGACAGAGGAAGAAAAAGTTGTTTCGGAGGATGTCCAAGAAAAGGTAAAACATTTCCCTTGAGTATATTTTACCTCGCCTCTGTATTAGTTTTCTGGTTTCGTTTGGTCTTTCAAGATCGGAATACAGCTGTTTGAATTTTGAAATGAGATGTTGGATTTAGTTCCAGGATTAAAGAACTGCAGGCCTGGAATAAAGAATTAGATACAGAGTTGGAAAGGGGACTTAATGATTTGAATTCAACGGCTGAATTATTAGTTACTGCCATGGGGAAAATGAACGTGTTAATCCGAATGAAGGAAATAAAGAAAATGGTAGGGGATTACCTCACCAATCTACGGAACAGCGAAGCTTTGATGGATCCGGTAATTAAAGATATTTATCTCGATCGTATTTTTCTTTTTAAACAAAGAACTACTAATTATAGTGCATCTTTTTTTAGGAAAATGCTCAAGCGGATGCACCAAAGCAGAAAGAGGCCATGGTAAAAGGCTTGGAAGAACTCGAGTTAAAGAAGAAAAAGCTCGAAAGGGACATAGGGAAGGTTCTCAGGCGGTCAAAGACAAGAAAGAAGAGTCAGAGAGAAGAGTCAGAGACATGGGGCCTCCGTTTCAGTGCTAAGCTCCATTGGCTCTCATCTCGCTCCGTTTGCTCGTAGCTCCATTTCGTCATCACAGATTCGAAGGTAAGTGCATAAATCCTGGCTATTGTCCCCTTATTGCTCTCAATCAAGTTTATGCTTTGTTTTAAATCATTCTCCGTCAAGTTGCTCTGTTATGGGTTCTAAAATAAAGTGGCAAAAACAGAAAAGAAAGATCAATCATTAGAACTCTATTTGCTATACAATCAAGTTTGGAATTCTATTTGTTATCTGAAATCCTAATGGGCCTTACAATTTTGTAAATTGGAACTCTATTTGCTGTTTGATTCAAGTTTGGAACTTCATTTGCTATCTGATTCAATTTGGGAGTTCTATTTACTGTCTTGTATTTTAAAAATATTTTGACTAAAGTTAAATGTGCTTTGACTGAAATTAACCGTGATCATGATGTCAGTAAATTAGAATTACTTATTCCTTGTATTCTAGGGATTTAAAATTATCTATTCCTCATCACATCAGAAGCCCCACACACACACACATCTTGTGCAATTCGCCGCCCAAAATTTTATGTTTTTTCCGCACTCGTAACGTTCAGATTTGTGTCTGCATTTTCTTATCAGCTCCACAATCAATTTTTTTTTTAAAGAAAAGCACCATTTGAAAAATTTATATTCGGTTGAATATTGAGCTTCTAAGTTTCAAACCAGCAAAGATTCTTGATCAACCAGAGACACAATTTTAATTGTGAAATGTGCTAATGTTCACAATTAGCTCCAAACTCACTGTCAAGCTTCAGCATAGTTGGAAAGAAATTTAGTTCAAGATCGTTTCATATGTGCCCTTTCCCTGATCATTTCTCATCTTCCCTCTCCTTTATTGTGATTTCACTTATGTACAAGTCCTAGGCGGCGGAGACTCTAGCTAGACAGATATTAGACCAAGCTTTAGTGGCACAAGCTTCAGATGAATCTTGCCCTCTATTTTGGAAATCCTGTATGTTTCATTGCTCAATTTGTGTTGCTGCAAATTGGAAAAATCATAGACATAGTAAACACTCTAATCTCATTAGATATTAGCATTACTTGAAACTATACAGTATCGCATGCATTCCTATAAAGTGGCTAAACAAAGGACACAAATTTTATATTACTTGATGGGAATTGACAAACAAAAAGTATAGTGAAGGATAGAAATTGATTTGTTTAAATATTGATTTGCATGTAGGTTACAAGTAGAGGATTGAAGCAAAGCAAATCCTACGAAGAGTTGTTTTTTGAGCTATGCAAAAGCCAAAATATCACTCCCCAAGAGCCAAAAAGAGCCCGCTGTTTATTTTACTATCCTGTATAAAAAAGAAATTATGTATATAGCTAGGTATGCCATAAGTCACCTGTGTAAAGAGGATGAAATGTATAAAGATTGGATCTGTATCCGAAAGGACTTGTATAAGACCATCTATTTTTCTATTCGTTACCTTTGTGTATAGTTCATAAGATCCATGGCTTCAAGTAATGGAATTTCTTTGCCTTGTGCCTACATTGACAAATGTCAGTGGTTATAACATTAAGAAATGATAGCTATATATAACACGTAGTAATTTATTAATTGATTCATACCATCAACGAGCTTGCAAAGGACAATGGTTGTGATGTAGTCATGTAGAGGGTGGAAGAATATGTTGTGATGGAGGAACTGAGAATGAAAATGTGGAATTTTGTGTCAGTGCAGGTTGTGTTAGAGCTTCTACTTATGACATCGTTGAAACTTGAGTTATTGTATCTTTCATTTGATCATTTTTACTTCTTTTCTTTTGTGGGGAAGCCTTCCCACCCACCCCCTTTTTAGTAGCTTCTTAAATGATGAAGTGTCCTGAGAGTCCTATGAAAAAATAAATATTAATACAAAACAAGTAATAGTTTTTTTATACATAAATTAAAAGTACAACATTTCTTCTTTGTTTGTCGATTCTTTTCTTCCCACCCTTCCCAATGTCTCTTCCGTGATTTTTCATCTCTTTCTTTGAATCCCTTTAGCATATTTTATGGCTATAAGATTGGTTGAGAAGTATCATTTTCATTTCCATTTGGAATCTTATTTTCTAACTTAATGATATATCTTTCAACACAAGTAAATGCCTCATCAGTATTGGTAGCCCTTGTCACCAATCTTACCATTCTACTCACCAGATGTCTGAACTTCCATGTTATGTCAAGTTTAGGATATGTTTCTATCTCATTTCCTTTGACATCATGTTCAACCCCATTCTTTGCTTCCTTGGTCCATCGCCTTAGAATACATTGTTTAGGCATAACTCTTACATCTTTGCTTCCTTGTTGCTGAGGCGTCTCACTGTATTATTGTTATTATTTTTGGTCCAGACTACTTTTATCGAGCAATTAATCGAGGTAGTTTTGAAGGAATGATATTTTAGAAAAAGTGATCTTGGATGGAATGACTAGTTCATTGATACATAGATGCAATTCAACATTCGATCAGAGAATAGCTTGATTATCAAAAACAAAATAATGTGTTGAAGAAAGTATTAACATAATGATGGATAGATCATAGATATTCTATAAACAACGAGAAATGACAATATTAACACTCATTGATTGATGTCAACATAGAATATAAATTAAAATTTATAACAAGTCATGCTATTCACAAATTAAAAGCACAAAGATTCAGGTTTTAAAAATCTAATTATGACAAACTAAAATATCCACAATATATTCGATTACATAGTGAAATTTATGATCAAACTTTAAGAGCTTATGAATGGAGTTTATGAGATTTTTACTAAATTATAAAGTTTCAGAATACCTGTAATTCTAGATGAATTTGTAGTTATTTCCCTGCCCTTCACAATTACTTCTTGAAATGTGATAGTAGGTCTAATGAAATTTGAGATTGAGCAACTTTGTTCTTTCAAAAACTTACAACTTCCAAAGATCATCTAACCCCGAACTTTTTAATATTTACGTTGTTTAAATATAACTATGCATAACTTTTGTTGCATTATACAGAATTTAATAAATCACATACTTTTCATGTCTTGGAAATAACGTGTCTCATTATAAATTTTATATTTTATACTAAATATTGGTTTTCTTTACCTACGTGAGAAGTGAGAACAAACCTCGTAGGATCAGCCGGTTATTAAATAAATCGTAAGACAAAACAAAAACTTGATGTAGTTAATGGATTTTTATCATTTTAAGTTGATTGAGATCTCAAAATGACATCAAGTTGATTGAGATTGACAAAGGGTTTGGTTTCTTTTAAGTAGAGATGTGTTCCAATTTTACTGATTGTTTGAGCCCCCTCTTCTTCTTCTTCTTCTGCTTCTTCTTCTTGTTTTCTTTTTTTGGTGAATATTGTTTGAGCTTTGGTTCATCTAGTTTTATAGCGATTAATATGGGGTTTCGATTCATTCGGGGGATTAATTTGGGTTTCAATTAATCGGCTAAATTTGTCGTTAGCGTACATCTCTATAGGTAGTTCGTTTTCCATGTCTCGTTCCCAGATGGAAGAGCTTGCTTCGGCTCGGCTCTGAAAACCAGTGGGATTCGTTTTTTGTGGGCATGTCATTCAGATGCGGAGATGCCGAAAGGGAAATGTGGGAATAAGGGTCTGGAAGTGCTATGGTGGGACCAATTGAAGAGGACTTTGTGGCGAAAGAAGAAATACTAAATACGCTTGAGATGGCAATAATGGATGTTGAGAATGAGGAAGAGAAGAAGATTAGTGAAAAAGCAAAAGAACTGGAAGATGTTGTTTCGCGGATCGATTGCCCAAGGTCGCTTGCCGGACATGAACATGGATGCTTTTTTGGCAAACACGTTTTTTTTAAAAATATTTTGTCAGGTGTAATATTAAGTTCCATGTGGTGATGAGTTTGGCATTTTTAGTGCCATGTGGGATTGCCACATGTATTTAACAGTCAAAGCTAATGGTAGAAAAAGGATTTGGATAAAAATGCTATGAAATTATACTTTCAGGACATATTTGAGCAAAGGAAAAAAAAAAAAACCTCCGAGTGCCGAACGCTCCTTTGTAAATACTTTTGGAACATTTTATCACCTTATTCCTTTGTTTTATATATTACTCTCCTTTGTAATATCCACCAATTAATCTTCACACCACATTCAGCTTGGAGGTCAAGTGGTTATAAGTTCAAACCTAAGAAGATATTTATTATACATGAAACTTTTTTAATGTCTGCTGACATTATGCATGGATATGTATATGGTAGCACAAAAATAAAGATTTTTGTTAGTTGGTACTAGAGACTATATTAGAATTATTTATATGGTTATTAAGACATTGACACACTAAAACTTGAATTTTGAACGTGTTTCAGTGTGATCAACACCTGGTAATATAAAAAAAAAAAAACTAAATCTCATATTGAGTACTATGCGGATGCTTAATAGAATATTCAATTGAGTTAATTTTCCCACATTAGTTGGAAGTTAATTTTTGGGGTGAGATTTCCTATTCTACTTAGACACGTCATGAATAAAAAAAGAAGAAATTATCATAACCTTTGGAGCATGGAAGTTATTGTAATAATTTTTTGCTTGAGATTTATATCATATAGAGCTAGAAGTGGGATAAAATCAATTTAACCACTGCGTTTCGCCCCACAAGTCGGCCAATTAACACAGAGATGAGATGGAGCACGAGTGAGAAGAAGAGAAGGGAGGAAAATCAAGAGGAAAATAAGTAAGTTTAGGTTTTTTATGCATTACTCTCTCTAGCTTTACTCTCTAAACTCCTATATGGTTCCTTAATCTCTCTTGATGTTGTGTTTTAGCAAGAAAAGAAGTTGAAGCCTAGGGTTTTAAGAGAGGAATAAGTCTCAAGGGAATCAAGCTTGAAGCCAAGTTGAGCGATAATTATAGATGTTGTTGACAATTCCTACAATTACCCTTGAGATTTTGGAATTTTCGGGAGTAAGAAAGTGAGTGGGATATGCTGTCAATTTTTTTTTAATAAAATAGGTTTTTTTTACCATGATATAGATTATTTTAATATTGTATATATAGTTTGTATTTAGGTAATTTCATAATTATAATTTGAAATATATAAAATTTCAAAATATAAAATCATACCCCGCGTGACAGATGATTTGTTATAATCTAAAATCTAGAGTCAAGAATAAATTCAAATAGCAAACATCTATAGTGAATTAGGAAGTGACCGATTTTTCCCCTAAAGTTTCAAATTTGAAAATATTAGGTATTTTCAAACTTCAAACTATGGTGTAAAATAAGAATTTATGGCCCATATGAATGGACTACTCACTGCAAAATGTTTGAAAATTTATGAGATTATCTAAACCCAAACCGATTTCCAGTTTCCTATGAATTTATTTTAGATTTTTAGATTTGAGACTTGAAATATTGAATTATTTTAATATTTATACATTTTTTGCCAACAACATTTATACATATATACTTTAGATTTGTGGTTATTGTCGAAGACTATTTGAAATTTAAATTATGGATTATTTCATTTTTGACCAGATATAAATTATTTTATTATATATATGGTTTGCATTTAGGTTAACTGATGATTATAATTTAAACGGATATATGTTAAATTTTACTTCAGAAGGTTTTTGCTTATATATATGGACCGACAAAGGATTGGAGAAAAGAAGGCCTGACTTTCCATTGTGAATCAATGGCCATAACACAAGACAACTTCATAATTAAGGTGGAAAAATCTGACATTAAAGAGAGTAGAGAAAGGAAACAAAGTGGAAAACTTGTCCAAAATAGTCACGATCATTACGTACGTAAATGCCAATCACAAATGATGGATGTAAAACTTAACGTAAACTAAGATAATAAGGTCTAATATGATCCATTAGTGCGAACAAAGTGCTTAGTTTTTCTTCCAATTTCTTCAATTTCTTTTTATATTCCTCGGTGATGGCGTTTTCACGATCAATCCATTTTCTGATTGCTCCATCCTATAAAATGAATCCAATTTAAAACAAGCATTTATATTTTCTGAAATCAACCATCATAATAGAAAGATGATAGTGCCTTGGACGGAAGAAAAAATAAATGCAAACCTCAGATTCTCTGGCTGTCTTCTTTTTTCTCATTCTACGCCTCAGGGCGGCCTTAGCTTTCTTTAGTTTCAGATCGCATTTCTTCGCCTTAGCTTTCTTTAGTTTCAGATTGCATTCTTCCACTTTCTCTTCTCTTTTCTTCTTCTTGCTGGAGCATTGGCAAAGAGTTTTTGTCATAGCTTCAAGAGAAAGGGGACAATAAAGGAAGGGAAGGGAAAAGAGAGGTAACCGAGGTATTCAACTGATAGTGCCCTCTTTATATATAAAGAGGATGGGGGTATTTTATTTTAATATTAAAATATCCAGCAATATATCCATCAGTTGATTGCCATAGATTTATCACAGTCTCTCTAATATCTCATTTAAATGTGATACTAGAATATACTACCTCTCCTCTTTAATATAAAAGCCAGTTGTGTAAAGTTATATTTGGTTCTGAATTTATAATTTTTAAAGTGTTTATTGATTGTAAATACTAAGGGATTTTCAACTAAGAAAATAGATTCAATATTTAATAAAAAAGTATTCAAATAAGCATTGATATTTTCAAAAATAAATCATAACAGAAAGATAATACTCATGATCATGCGCTTGGCAAGTAACACCTTGATTGAAAATTTGGTATTTTTGTTAAAAATTTAAAAATTTATACTATTTTATAGGCTCCAAAATACATTACATGTGTGTGTGTGTGTGTGTGTGTATATATATATATATATTTGTGAAGTTTGACTGCTTCATTTTTCACTCGTGCGTGGTTTTTCTAGTGGAAATTATGAAATCAACAAAACTAAACCAAAATTCTTCTAAGGTGCTGTTGACATGGGCAAATGGCTGCTGCTTTCAGCTCTACTTGTTGAGATGTATATAACAAATTTTATATCTTATAAAAAACAAGATGAAGTAAGAATTGTTGAATTTGTTACAATAAAGTAGATTAATTATGCATCGAAACCTCTCCATTTCTCTTACCTTCTGCCTTCCTTCGTTTCTTTATTCTTATCATTAGATTAACTTTAAAACGTTGAGATTTAATACTTTATAAGGTGTAAAAAATTATATGAAATATTATAACAAAGGTATAAATATATGGACTATTAAGATAAAATTTTAATAATTTAAATTCATTTACATACATTTTTTTGCTAATTGATATTAAAATAATATTTTGATAGGATATTAAATCTCAACATTTTAAAACTGACGTAACGGTAAAAATAAAGAAATGGAGGGAAGTGGACGATGAAAGAGGTGGAGAGGTTCCCTTCCCACTCTTTTATGATATCATATGTACGCTAAAAATAAAAATGCCTAATTTTTCACTCTTATGTGACATTTTTCATGGGAATTATGAAATCAAAGAAATTAAGATAAGGGTTCAGGTATAAATTTACTCATTAAGTATTTCATCATGGACATTTAATACTATAAACTTTTTTTAAGTGCAAAAGTATATGAAGTTTTTAAAATGATGCACAAATGCCACACTGTTAAGTCAATTAATGTTGATTGCTTAGCAAATATGTGGGTCAAAAAAATGGTTTAAAAATAGGTAAGTTGTGTTTAATATGGTACAAAAATGCCACGATTATTGAAAACTTCATGTGTATTTCTACATCATTTTCTTGATATATACTTTTGCGCTGAAAGACAGTTTATAGTGTTTATTATACGTGGCGAAATACTTTATGGATGACTTTGAACCTTAGTTCTTAAAATAAAATCTCCAAAGCTGCTGCTAATGTGGCTCGTTCTACGAGCTGCTTTTGACCTTATTTTAATTAGAAGCTAATGATTAATAGGGGGGAAAAAACATTAGGAGCTTAAAATATGACAAGAGGCATTAGAGAGTGAATTTAGAGGCCCCTTGCCTCTATCCGAGTCATCGAACATCTTAGTTGGACAAAGACTTATCATCTAATGCTATATGGAGAAACTACAATGAAATTATTCACAAGCCGTATGTATTCAATAGTCAAAATATATAGTACCTCTTTTACAGATTTAATAGTTCCATTAGTTAATTTGACATTTAAGATAAGTATGTGAATCATTCCAAAGAAAATACAGGCACAATCAAAGAAATCAGCATGCTTGGAAATGATCTCAAGAGCTAATCAATCAACATCCTTTAGGAAAACAAAAATGATAACATGAATAATACCAAGTAATTAGATATAAGGTGCCATTGATTCTAAATACATGAATAGTAGAGATTTGCTCATAGGGTATAATTGTTTAACTCACTCATTTCTCCTCATTGGGGTTCTTTTCACTCTAAATTCAAGCAGCAAATATCCTACTATAAACTTATAATAACTCTAAAATCTTCACCACTATTCAGCATTCATGTATAAAGAATTAAGAGGACTTTTAAGGTTGTAGTGATGGAAAGATTAGATGGAATGGTAATATGGTAAAATCGAGTGTCAAGAATTAAAGTGATGTGAGTCAATTATCATCTATTCTTAGACAAAGAAGTTTAAATCCTAACCTTCTACTACTAAGGGAGTACTTTATTCAACTTCATTTGTTGCTATAGCTTAAGTACATAAATATATACCTCTTTTTTTTTCACTTTTGTATTCCTTTTCTTTTTACCTTCTTTCTTTCTTCGTCTTCTCACTATTTTTTTTCCAAACTAATATTCCCAATAGAAACACATAAAAGTTAGGAAATCTCAAATGTAAAGATAAAATTAACTCAAATAAAAATTGTAGTTCAAGCATGCAAGATGAAAATGAAATGAAGGAAGTGAATGATCAAAAGGGCTGAACAATTGATAGATGTTTGTAGATTGTGTTTGGGTAAAACGCTATGGAAAAGAATGCTTCTATCATATTCAAAACCATAAATACACACATAATTTTGATCAAGAGCTAAAACAAGTTCTAGAAAATGCAAACCAATGAATAATCACTCAATTTTGGAATTAAGACTCAAGAATATCCTTCCAACAACAAGGGTTTCATATCTCAATTGCTCATACACAAAGTTTCAATAAAAATGCATTAGTCACAAGATATTAGGACACTTATCATAAAAGAGAATCAAAGGATGATGATTAAAAAGATCAAAATAATCACTTAAAAACATACTTGGATCCCAAAAGTACCCATAAAGTCTTAGAGAATTCATTTTCAAAATCCAGAATTCTTAAAAGCTCAAGGATAGGCATGATTTTGAGAAAAACTATTTTGATGCAATGAGGTTAGATTAAAAGGCAATGATTTTGCCTGGAAAAATGTGCAAAGGTAGCTTAAAAGGTTCCTTCTATACAGCATTGCATAAAGCAAAGAGAAGGGAATGGATGCATAGACAATGGCTTTAGCTAGGTCGCGACCTGAAAACAGTGAACTCGCGACCTGAAGTCACAGAAAGCACCAAGCTTGCTTGAAGAATGAGGTCGCCACCTGGGACAGTGAGGTCGCGACCTGAAGACACCAAGGGCCTTCCCCTATCCATGACCACATCTCAAGTGATGACCTGATGCGATAAGGTCATGACTTGGCTTGACAGAAAGCTACCAAAACAAAAATTTTCAAAGTTTAGCCAAAATTAATAAGTAAAACCTTTTCAATAAGCAATAACAAAGTAAAAAATGATTCAATTCACAGCAATTCATTATCCAAAACCAAATCAAGACTAAAGATTGATGATGAAAGATTGGACTTCGAAAAAATTAGCAAAATTTTCCTATGAAATAAACACTAGAGCAATACAACAAGCAACAAAAACCCTCCCCCACACTTAAACTTGGCAGTGTCCTTACTGCATGACCAAGTAGATAGTTAAGGACAAAGGAAGATGGGCATAAGACAAGAATAGACAGGAGAAAATTATTGAATTGAAAAGTTACAACCTAAATAAAGTTGAACTACTATTCTTACTAGTCAGCTTCCCCTTTAACACTTATCTCACAAACCCATGCAACAATCAAATTAATCATTACAAAGCAATACAAGGTAAATGAGACATGTAAAGGAAAGAAGCAACTTGAGGTGTTATGGGGGCTGATAACTCTCTTGAAAGAATCAAAGGCGTTACTTTTTGACTTGGAAGAACTGGCCTACAGTGTCCTTCATGACAACCTTCGAATGCTGACATGTGGCCAGAAGTTCAAAGGGTCCAATCAATTTGGCCCATTTCCCAACCTCTGGTATGTGATTGGTGGACAGAAAACCCCATACCTCAGCACCGGCTTTAATCTTGATAGTCCCCTTAGGGGTTGATAGTAGTGGGTCTTCAGGTACTTGATCAATCATCTTGTAGTTCCTAATAGAGAACGGAGGGAAAGTGGTGGAGGGCATCTTGATCTTCTTTTCCTTAGAATCCACTTCCTTGCTATCCATAGCAGCAACTACTGTTTCATGATCATCTTTCTCAATTGAGGATATAGAGACGGTAGAGTAGATAGCAATTGGAATTACAGTTGGTTCATGCACAACATTAAGGGAACGTAGCTCCTTGAAACGGTTGAAGCACTTCCTCTTCTTAGAAGTCTTTTCAACTCTACTAACACCTGTATTAACATCAGAAACAAAGCCTTTCTTGGGTTCAAGGGGTTAATAGAAAACTTCTCAAGTGTATTATTAGTAATAGTAGAACTAGATGGAGTGGGAAGGGTGTAATCTAACTGATGAACAGTGGAACAACCCATGTCCCTACCATTTAAAAGGGAGGGTGAAGTAGAATCAGAAGTAGGGGATGAAACATACATTCCATTAATATTATGAAGCTCATCAATGAACAACCCATCAACAAAATTAACATCTTGTTTCATTTGTTCGTACATATCAAAGTGAGGAAATTTATCCCTAATAGAAATATTGATAGAACCTTTTTGCATGTCAATATTAATATTACGGTTCTTAAAAAAGGTCTATCCAAAATTAAGGTATAGCGGTGAGTATTCCCGCTTATTACACGAGTGACCCGGGTTTGATCTCCAACAATAGCGCCATTAATCGGATTGGAATGTCAATTTTCGAGTCATCAATATTGTGATTTCACCAGATAATGTAGTATAGGACACAACCAATCAATCTTCTCAAATAGTGCTTTATTGGAAAAATCTAGATCAGACTGATTTTGAAAAACGTGCTGACTTGGGTAAAGAAAAAGGGGAATTTTAATTGTTCAAAAGATGGTGCAATAAATGTAAAATGCAGAGAAGTAAATATTTTTGGTCTTTTAAACAAATGAAGGAATGTTTTGGATTAAAGAAAAGTTATGATGGGATAGACTCTTGATGATGAAAACTTAGTTATCATTACTCTTAAATTGATTGGGAGTTTTGAAAATCTCTAAGTTTGATAAAAACCCCAAGCAATCACTTGGGTCCAATATTTTTAATTAATGAAAACTCACTTTAATCAAAGTTGATTAACATGTCTTAAAACATTATTGAGAACCACTTAGAGTGTAAATGAATGGATGATGCCAATGCCCTCATATTGTCAATCCATAAACACAAAATACCAAGTAAACAGATTAATCATCAATTATCACTAACAATCAATTGAACACAAGGATTCAAAACTGATATATTCATACAGATAATTCCATATTAAACAGCATCCAATCCAAATACATTGCAGTAGTCTAAACACAAGATTTACAAATCGTAAATCAAGTCTTACATAAGTAAAGAAATTCCTAAATCTAGAAATGTTCATCACAATTTTAAGCACAGGTTTAGACTAAATAACTCTCCTATTAAGTCCTTAAACTCAAGCTTCGTCTTCCATCACCAAGAGACTAAAGATTTAGCTTCTCATGTCTTCAAACTAGTCACAATCACTCCAGGTATGATTAGCCATGATGATGCTAAAAAGAGGGTTGGAAAAATGGAGAAGAAGGGGTTAAAAGTGGTTTAATTGGTTCAGAATAGCAAGAAATGATGAAGAAGTGAGGAAAAACGAAGGTTTAGGGTATGGGATCAATAGAGACTTGAGAGAATATGGTGGAGGCTTATCTCTTGGAAAATCTGCAAAATGGAGAGTGTCTTCTTTGTAGTAGCTGCTCTCCTAAGTGTAGAGGCTAAATAACCTATTCCAAAATGCACAACTTCAATTAACATAGTTAGGTCGCGATCTTAGAATCTCATGTAGGGCAAAGCAACGGGCGGGTTGGGCTGCTCGGCCCTTAACCCGTAACTCGGCCGTTTAAATTTAAACAGGTACGGGCTAAGATACCCATTTAAACCCGTTGTTAAATGGGCTGGTTTAACTGGGCAGGTTTACACGGGTTATGGGGAACTCGTTTAAGAAATAAAAATCTGAAACCTGCTCAAATGTAAAGACATGAAAATCTCATCTCATATTCCCATTCCTATTGAACATTTTGTAGCTTAAAAGACATAAAAATGAAAATACTTTCTCTAAAACAGAACCAATTTTCACTAAAATAGAAACCAATGTTCGGTGTTCACCATCAAGACAGCAATTGCATATAAATATCAGCAAATAAAAGCATTAAACTAACGAAAGTGATCTCAAATCTTACCCATAAATGTTAGACCCAAAAGGCAAGAGCTAACCAGAGTAAAATAAATGGAAGATTTGAAGCTGAAATGAAATGAAATATAGACAGATGAGATGAGACTGAGAGGTGAGAGAGACGCTGTTGATGAGGCTGAGAGGCGAGGGAGATTGATAGGACTCCTGACGGACAGTACCACGGAGGTGACGAGAGAGGAAAGCTCATTGCTCAGATGCCAACGAGACTGAGTGTGCGAGACCCAAAGGCTAGAAGGCGAGAGTTGTCATGGAACATCGGTGCCAACACTAAGTGAGCGACGTGTCCCTTGTGCACCTAATCGCCTACGCTATGTGCGTGAGAGATTGAGAGATCGAAAGGCAAATGGCAGCGTGAGGGGATGACTGTTGAGGGCTCTAAGAGTCTGAGATTCAATCTGAGGCAGAGGTGCAGCGCAGAGTAAAGGGGGGAGAGTGGGAGAGTTCGCAAGAAAGAGGAGAGAGGCACCTCTTAAGTTTCAGCCTCACAAGTCAGATTTGGTTTTTTTTTTAATTTTTTAAAGGGAAAAAAAAGTCTAAACGGGCGGGTACTGGCAGCCCGTGCCTTTGCCCGTAACCTGCCCATTTAATTCCTGAACCCGCCCGTTTAAGCCCGCTCGTTTATTTTCTTTTTTGGGCGGGCTCATACATGCCCAATTTCTACGGGTTGCGGGTGGGGCGGCCGGGTTACGGGTGGCTTGCTCAGCCCTAATCTCATGTTACTTAGGAAGTCCTTGTCACGACCTCATAAGGCCATGTCATGATTTGGGGACATAGAGGGCATTCGGTCTTGACCTAGCTCCAAAACACGCAGTTCCACTTAAAGAGCATCCAAGTCATGACTTTAGAAGCCTATATCGCGACCTGGGAACAGAGAACACTCTAAATCTTATGTTTTGGCTCTTATGATTTTATGGCTCCTTCAATGCTCTATCTTGGGTCTTAAATCTTTCTCCAAATGCCAAAAACTAACAACAAGGAGCTTTGTAAAGATTAACTGATTACAGATTAAGGCAATTATAATTAAGGAGAGAAAAATGACCATTTTTACTCCTTAAATAGCAGAATGCAATGCATGAATCAATTGTAATCAAAAGGATATAAATACATGCATAATGAGGGTAAAAGTATTACAAAACATTAGAAAATACTTGAAAAAATTACATAAAGATTGGGTTCTATCAGTATGTTTTGGTAAAATCATAAGCATAAAAAAGATACAAATTTAAATAACAAATTTTGAGCATAGTCCTAACTCTTAAATCCGTTTTTAAGACTTTGAACTAATTTATATACCATTTCATCCAACAAGAGAGAGCAGACCCAGTTTCTTAGGCCTCAGCATGAGAAATAATACTTCCACTTAGGCTTAAAATTTAGTTAAGGTAAATGGTTCTCCTCTTCAATTTTTGATTGACAACTCCTAAAAGATTCGATGCTTTCCATAACAATTTGGATCCCATATGCATCTAACGTACATTTATAGTAACTAAGTGCCACGATCAATTTGTTTCCATGAGCTGAGTTATCAGCAACCCAACGATTCTTTTGGAGAAAGAAGGAAATTTATTCTGATAGAAAGACATGGACTTCAGTACTTTGAAACCTAGCTAGAAATGAAGCCAAAAGGGAGCTTCGTGAATCTTCATATTGCAAAGCCTTGCCCTGAGGATGTGACATACTAAAAAGCACAAACTTAAAAAGCCAAATGAAACCATAAACCTAAAATGCAAGGGAAAAAACCAACGCGTGAACTGATAAAATGAGGAGCTTCATATTGAGATGGAAAGCCACGGCACTGTTACAGAAATGTCTTTGAAGGTTTATTTTATAGAGAGAGCATCTCGAAGCCTGTGACAATCCACCAAATAAGCAAACCCAAAAGCCATATTCTTCAAAGTGGCCTCTTGGAGCTCCGAATCTGACATCGCCGTGGCATCCGCAGAGAAGAAAACCCTGAACCCTCTCACGAAAGCCTCACGCGCCGTCATCTCGCAGCACTGGTTCGTAAACACCCCCGTCACAATCACCTCTTTTACTCCCATCTCCACAAGCTTCTCCTCCAACTGAGTGTTCCTAAATGCGCCGTAAGTGTTCTTCTCCACAACCATATCCTCCGGCTTCCGATCAAGTGTTGGTATAAGCTCCGCCTCCGGTGTGCCGTCAAGGACGAGGTTGTCGTTCCACCACTCACTGAGCATGCCGTAGTCGGCGGGGGACTTGTGGCAGTGGCGGGTGAAGATGACAGGGATGGAAGCTTTCCGGCAGAGATCAGTTGTGGTGGAGAGATTGGAGAGTATAGGCTTGGCGACGGAAGAGAAACAGTTTTGCATGTCAATGACCAAAAGAGCAGATGATTTAGGGTCTGGATTCCTCCTCCTTATCTCAAATTTATTGTATGGAGATGATTCGTTCAGAGAAGACGCCATTGATGAAGGCTCTCTTGCTTCTAGTTCAATGTTCCCTCCCTCCTCCCCTTACTCTACTTCGTGGCTTCTCTATATGCTGTTTCACTTTAAGAAACTCCCATGAATTATATATATATATATATATATATATATTTATTATGTCATGATGAGGACATTGACGTACGTTAATGATAGGTTCTTCTTTTTCCTCTGCTCTACCGATAATTTAACTCAGAACCTCTACACTAGCATCAAGTATCAAAGCCAAACCATGGTCGTTTCAGAAGGTTCTAGTAAGGATATGGAGTGACAATTATCTCACACACGTGTCTCACAAAAATGGGAGAATTTTTCCTGGTGTGGAGTGTCATGGGAAATTGGGAAATTAAAGGAGGGCTCAAAATCACAATACATGTTTTTTATTTTGTGGGACACGTGTTCTTTTATCGAGGCTTATTTAAGTCACTATGAAACAGTAAACGTAGGCATCTCTTATAAGGGAATAGAAATTTTAGTTTCTAGAAATTAATTGCTTCCGCTACATCCAATAAGTTATCTAACTTGATTTTAATATGCCATAGTAGCGCCTTAGCCATTGAAGGATATTACTCAGCTAAAAGAAGACAAGTTCTAGGGCAATTTGGGCAAATCTGCACCAAGGAGATAAATCAGAAGTTTTAACTTGGCCTACATTTTCTATTTTCCTATTGCTTCTTTTGAGCTTCTAAGGTCTATATTTCTCCAAAACTCTATACCTATCCTAAACACAAGCCTTCCTTCTTGCTCTTTCATACGCCCTCGTCCTATCTTCTTCATCTTTTTCCATTTTCTTTTATTTTCACATGGAATACTAAGTACTCCTTTGAACGTATTTACAAGACAAAAAAAAAATTATCCTATTTATAAGTTACGTAATTAAATGTTTCACATGAATTTATAATTTTAAATAAGTCTTTATTTTTCTATTATGTAGAGTGTACAATATTAAATAGGGATAAAACTGAAAAGTTATTAAATTTTAAAATGAAGTTAGTAAAATTTAATATTTTTCTTAATTTTGACATAACTTATTAGAAATTGACTTGTAAATAGAAATAGAATAGTAGTTTGATGGTGCCATGGCTGAAGGCTTGGATAAGAAGACTAAGCTTTCATGCGCTTTGCTTGCAAATTAGATTAATTGAGATTGGATAGAAATTTTTTTAATGAATTTGAGTATTATTTTGTCGTTGATTGGACGAATTTAGAATGTGTTGGTTGATGGAATTTTTTGCCTCTATGCTCAATAATTAGGTGCTAGCTGAATTCATGTTATGGGTTCATGCATGTGTATGTGTATAGATTAATTTATGATTTTTTTTGGCAAAGGTAAATATATATATATATATATATCAATATAATTAACCGAGAGAATAGCGTGATAAAGACGTTGGTTGCTGCTTTGCTTTTCAATTATTTTATTTTGCATTTACATGAAGAAGAAATGTTAAGGAAGAGAAACTGATTTGTGAAAATTACGGCATGATTTTAAGTTCAATAATTGTCGCTTCCACTTCATATAGATGCATCTTGCAAAATCACACACACACATATATATTAGAATGTTTATATATATATATATATATATATATTGCTTTTGCTTATCCTATGTGTTGCATAAACTTAACCTTAAAAAAATCATATACTATTTATAACTCATGAATATAACAATTTGTTAGAGCTTCTACATGATACACACAGATTAGGTACATATAGATAATTTTAAAACTGTGCCTCACGACTAGGTTCTAGAGTTAATAAAAATTTATCATAATTTGTAGAACCATAAATGTACTGATGCCAATTATTATTGCTTCGTTCGAACTTGCCTTGCTTAATTATTTTCTATTATTTAGTGCCGAGAATGTTCATATTTTGGAGAAGACTCTTAGACCTATGAAGGGCCAAACGTGGCCATTACCTCTTCAATCTTCATGAAATATCAACTTGCAGAAACAGAATATATATTATAAATGATCTCGATGTTGAAACCCTTTTTTTAACTTATATACTCCTCCGGTCCTAATTATAAGATCCAATTGACTTATTTGAGGAGATTAAGGAAGTAAGTTAAGTTGGTTATTTATAATAAATAAGTGTTGTCATTCCTAAAATATCCTTGCTAATTAAGTATATTGGCTAAAACTATCATTATTAGAAGGATTATCTTGGAAAAAAATGCATAAATATAAGAGACAAAATGGATTGGGTCTTATAATTAGGACCAAATAAAAAGTCAAATTGGGTCTTATAATAAGGACCGGAGGAGTATATATAACGATCAATCTACAACATTATTCATTCAATATAAAATATAAAAATTATTTAGTTGCACTAATGTTTACGCGCCTTGCATACATATATGTTCAATACTCAGAATATTACCTCTTTTACAGTTTTAATGGTTCATATATATTAACTTGATGTTTAAGCTCATAGTATGCTTTGGTACAATCGAGAGCATGGAAAAACATATAAAATAATAAATTTTGAGCTAGTCTTAAATCCGTTTTTATGACTTTAAAATAATTTTGTTAAGTTAGAATAATTCAAAACGAATGAGAATTCCAAAGCACGGTAACTTTTTTTTTTTTTTTTGCCGTTACTATCAAGAGGGGGTCTAGAACGTGTATAAATCAGGGTAAAAATCCTAAAGTAAATATTTGTAAGCTTCTTCTTCTTCTTTTTTTAATTTCATGCTTGTTGCATGAGCTCCTATGTTGAAATAAATCCTCATCCTCCTTCTACAATACAAAAACATGAATATAAATTCTACTACTAATGTGAGAACTTTGATAATAAATAATAAGCATTTTTTTAATGTACCCCGTCTTTTTTAAAAATAAGGGTGTGTTTGGAATGAGGGATTTGGGAGGGAGGGGAGGGAAGGGAAGGGATTTTAATCATTTCCCCTTATTTGGCAACACACATATTTTAGGAGGGGAGGGGAAATTTTCTTCAACCTCCCCTCCAAAATTGGGAGGATTTGGAGGGAAAGGGTAATATTTTGTTATATTATGACCCTTATACCCATATTTTGTCATGTTGTGACCATTATGTCTATATTTTGTCATGTTGTGACCATTATGCCCACGCCTTAAATAAAATAAGAGCAAAATTGTCTATATTAAAATATTTTTCCCTCCCCTCCCCTCTTTTTTTATAAATCCAAACAAGATAATATTAAAATCCTTCCACTCCCCTCCCCTCCCCTTCCCTCCATTAAAATCCCTCCCCTCCCCTTCCTCTCATTGAGCCAAACATACCCTATGTGACTCAAGTCACCCAAGTATTTTATAGTATAAAAATGTTTAAGGCTTCTCCGACATTTTAAAATATTCTGTAGATGTATTCAGTATCCTAAAATATTTATATTTCATCTATTATACTAAAATATTTTTCTAGATGCGCCTAGCACTTCAATACTCTAAGGAAAAAATTGAATCATAAAACATTTAAAGTACTGAAAACACATAGAAAAAATATTTTAAGATGCTAGATAAATCATAATATATTGTAGAGTGTTGGATGCACCTGAAAAAAATATTTCAGGATGTTAGGTGAACTAAAAAATATTTTAGGACATTGAACATACATCGAAAAAATACTTTAGAATGTTAGATAAACCTTAATCCCATACACACATATATATTCAATATGCTTTGTGTTAACAAGTTTTTCGAGTCATGAAATTTTTAAAACAAGATTTAATTGGATTGGATTGATCTACACGTAAAAATCAAGTTGGCTCAAAACACAATAATTTATTCTTTATATTTAAGATAATAAATCGGTGGATATTTTCGTTATGAACTAATTAAACTTATACTCTTTCTAGAAGATTATCATCAAATTATTAAAATCACACTCATAATTGGATTCCTTGCCTTTTTGTTTAACACAGCCGTCGGTGATGCACGCACACATTAAATTAATTGATTTTACTGGATTAGAAGAATAAAATCTCTAGTTCCTCTTTTTATCAAAAGAAAGATCAATCAATATTAATATTAAAATTTATATAAGAAGTTATTCGAAACCGCACTCTTTATAAGTTGCATATAACTCACATTAAAATTTCCTATAAATATAATACATGCACACACTAATTGATAAATCAACAAAGAATATAAAATTTATTACAAGTCATGCTATTCATAAATTGAGAGCATAAAGATTAAAGTCTTAAAATTCCAATTATGACAAACTAAAGTATCTTCAATATATTCAATACACCGTGAAGTTTAATTTATGATCAAATTTGAAGAGCTTATGAATAGATTTTTATGAAATTTTTACTAAATTATAGAGTTTAATTCAGAATATCTGTAATTCTAAATGAATTTGTAGTTATTTCCCTAAAGTTAACAATTAATTCTTAAAATTTAATGATTGATAAGTCTCATAAAATTTGAGAATAAGTGTGTGACTTCGTACTTTAGAAAACTTAATTACAACTTTCAAAGATTACTTAAACTTTTTAAGATCTACGTTAGGTTGTCAAAATATAACTATGACATGATTTTTCTTGCATTACACAGAATTTAATAAATCATATACATTTCATGTCTTGAAAATAATGTGCCTTATGATAAATTTTACTCCTCTAATCCTTAATATAAGACCTATTTATCTAATTTGAGTAGTTAAATTAGTTAATATGATATGTTTTTTCTCAAAAATTTTGAACATCTTCTTCAATTCCCACCTTCCCTTTCATACTTGATTATTGTTGAGGGAAAATCAACAGGGTTAATTTGTAAAAAAGTTGATAATCATGTAAATTAGGTCTTATATATAGAACTAACAACAACTTCTAATTAGGTCTTATATTAAGGACATAAGAAGTATATTTTATATTAAATACTACTATAAGTTTTCTTTACCTACACGAGAGCAAACCTCGTAGGATCAGCGCGCCGGTCAAACAAATTATCAGAAAAAACAAACAAAAAATTTGAAGTTAATGGATTTGTATCATTTTAAGTTGATTAAGATTTGAAAATGACATTGACAAAGGGTTTGGTTTTTTTATATTACTCTTCCTTTGTAATATCCACCAACCTCCAAACCACATTCAGCTTAGGGGTCAAATGATTATAAGTTTAAATCTAATAAGGCATTTTTTATATGTAGGACTTTTTAAATGTATATTGACAGCGCCTACACACACACACACACATATCTGTGTGTGTGAGAGAGAGAGAGAGAGAGAGAGAGAGGAGGTATAAAATTAAAGATTTTTATGAGTTGGTACTAAGGATTATAGTGAAATTATTTATGTGATCATTAACACGCTAAAACTTGAATTTAGAATGTATTTCAATGTGATTGAGATTATTCGGATTTGGTAATATGATTCGCTGACTCAGTAATATGACCGAGTCTCATATAGAGTAATATGAGATGCCTCAGCGAGTTAATTTTCCCGCTTCAATAGCTAACCCGCTTAGATACTTATCACCCCAAAAAAAAATAAAAATTGGAATGCAAGAATTTTAAATGCCTCGCAAAAAACATTTGATTATTGCGTAATAAGTATCATTGTTTCTTAAATCTAGATTTCGTGCTCACGCAAGAAAAATACACGAGCCATCTATATACAAGATCATCTTCATATTTGAAGAAATTATAATCAATTTTCAAGCTGACATATAGTTAAGAAGTTATTTTATTCTATAGTTTACTTTTAAAATGAAACAAATGAAATTAAACCCGGTGAAAATTGTTCAACTTAATATAACGGAAGAAGAAAAATAATTAAAAGTAAAACATGGCAATTAATTAGATTGATTCAACACTGGTTAAAAAAATTAAAAAAAAAAAAATACGGCCACATTTTAGTAGGCAAAGAGTCTTTCTACTTTTCCTTCCCTCCATTTCCATCCATTTCTCATCTCAATCATTAAGATTAAAATTTTAATGGTCTAAATTTTATATTTTAGAAAATACTTTTATAAAATATTTTTTATCATTGTTTTGAATTATCCTGACTTTTCAAAACTGGTTAAATTAAAAATAATCAAAAGCTGGAGAAACAGGAATAAGTCGGCCAAAAGCACATACCCAAAAAAAAAAAAAAATCAAAGCAAAAGGACCTGTTGGACGAAACAAAAGGATCAAAAGATGCTTTAAACTTGCAGCCTCTTTCTACATATAAAAGTTTCCATCCACAAAGCCACTGTGATCACAAATCCCTAATCCATGGGAACCTTCAATGGAAGCAAGCCTCCTTCATATGTTCTTGCCGCTGATAACAGTTTATCAGACTCACTCTCTTTCAGTGGCCTTGTCTGCATTCAAGACCAGCAATCCAAATCACCTTCTGTTCCTCTAAACCAGACCAAACAACATGATCAGAGTACAAATCAGAGCCCAGAATTTGAGTTTATTGTGACTAAACCAACCCCAAATTCTGCAGCTGCAAACTCAGTGAAGACTAAACCAAAACCTGCTAATCTGCTAATTCCCATTGAGCAACTTCGGCCACAAGCCATTTCATTTCAATCAAATCACACAGATGATCATCATCATCACACTTCATCCTTGAGTTCCTTATTATCAGCTCATCATGGCAATGGCCAGAGAGCAGGTTCTGGCAATAGAAGGAAATTTGATAGGGTTGAGAAAGGAAGAAGACCAGGAAACAAGTCTTCTTCTGGCGGGAACTTTTTCAGGACTTTGGTGTCACCATGCAGGATCTGCCACGCCTCGGACCCAAAAGTCAAAGTTCACTGACATGAAGGTTTATAGATTATATATGCATTCATTTCTCTTTATTTCTAGACCTTTCTGTCATAAAGAAATCGACTCTTCTACTCTAGGATTAGTTTTATATGCCATAAGATCGGGAAATAAGGCTTCTTGTAAATGGGTATTCTTTCTATTAATCACTAAAAGTTTGTGCGCGCGCGTGAGAGTGCGAGAGAGAGAGATGGATGTAATATTAAATGAGCTTCTGATTACTGGTTTTTTTTTTTTTAAGGCTTTTCCTACTTCATTTATTTCTCAGTTAATCTGACTCTCAATAGTTCCAATATTAAATTGTCAGTGGGTAACACCATCTGTATTCAGTGTTAACAATCAACATATAAGATTGCGATTTGAGAAGCATACCCAAACCATAGCAATAAATGAAACAATCAGTTCCTGAAACAACTTTGAAAAGGAAATATTGAACAGTAATGACACTATTATCATTCATCAGTATATGCACATTCTCTCTTCTACTTCCCTGAAATATACATATTCCAGGGTCGATCGTGTGTGTGTGTGTGTGTGTGTGTGTGTTACGGGAGAAGAGCACCATAGTCTAGTCTGTGACGCTCAGCAATTTTTCGCATCACAGAAACAGGACAAATATGGATACTAGGAAAGAATAATTAAAACTGAAAACCTAATTCTACTAAACAAATTGTAATATATCCTCTAAATATTGTATTTAGACTCAACTCACTCAGGTGTAGTCCCCACAAGCTTAAGCCACTATGCCAGGTAGTTAGCTTTTAATTAAATTTCATATAGGTAATAGACTCACCCAAACCCATAAAAGCTCGATCACTCCAATGGAATGATCTAACACAATCTGCCATGATGATGACAAAAGATCCCTCTTCCACCTTCCAATATGTTAAGAGTAGCGTTACAAATCACAAGTAACATGAACCCCAAGTAGATCATTGAAAACCGTAAGAACTAAGATGTACCATTGAAAAACTCAAGAAAACTAGCCTGACATATGATTGTTATGCTACGAATCCTCACAATCTGAGTCTAATATATCGTGAATTTTGAAACACTTCGTCATAAGACAGTGATATGTAACAAAATATCTATATGCCTTCCATCACAGACTCTAATTATTTGAAGACTAAGATAAGTCATAAATGCCACACTAATTAGAATTGTCTATCCGCATTCTATTCATATGCTAGAGAATCAAGAAGTAGATGAAAGATCATAGATCTAATCATCTAACTTCTAGAGCACTTATATCCAATCCCTACAAGTTTACTCCATAATGGAGCAGGCAACTGAGCAACGGTCCTTATAAACTTGACTATCAAACAGATGACCTTATAGATAAAAGCCTCTCTTTTCGAGTCCATGAGATAAAACTTTACATACATTTGGATCTTACATACTGCCGGCGAACTATGCAACGAAGGTATATAGGTGACATTATCGAACTTTGCCATATATACTGGTATATCCCTGCAAATGGGGGGGAAAAATTGGTCACAAAATATCAAAGTGACGTTCATTCACATCCTATCAACAATACTATCTAAAGAAGGAAAGACACTTACCTTGACCAGATTTACAATTTTCACCTGACAAAAAGAAAAGTACTTCTTGATAGAATCCTCATTTGGTGGAATTTGCTGAGGCTGCAGGGTGTTAATAATCTTGTCAACTGATTTTTTAACAATCAACTTATGTGCATCCTTGCTGAGGTGACCCTCGAGCCAAACTGGTCTTAAAATCTCTTTCACATGATCAACAAGTGCGAAACGGAAATTTCTCAGTTCCACTGATTCTATCTGCATGCCAGCATCCTTCTGAAGATTATTATCCATTTCACTGTTTTTCTTACCCTTATCTACTCTTTGTTTTTTGTACTCTGTTACTTCAACTTGAGGTCTAGCATCACGCTCAGTTTGTTCTTTTCCTATACCTTTATCCTCTTCAAAGGGATTTAGTCCCATGCCAACCCTTCCAAATTGGCAATTTAGATATGCTGCTGCTATTCTATCTGTTTCAGTTGTAACAAAACTTTTTTCATGAGGAACACAACTTTTCTCTGTCTCAGTTTTATTACATCTATTATAAGAAGATACAGAAATTTTGGCACCATGAAGATCTGAACCCTGATTTGCAGCTTCAACAAACTCACCATTTGTAGGAACCTGGGATGAAGACCGAATGGATGATCTTTGAGATAAAATGAAAGCTTTCAAAGATTCATCCCCTATATTGGGTATCTCAACAATACTGTCAAAAGGGTCTTTTTGATCTTCGACAGATGATCTGCCTGAAGAAGTAATAAAAAAAGATGGTTTGAAAGGTACGGACGGCTCCCAATCATCTGAAGAGAATTTTAATTTACATCCAATTGGGTGTGGTGGAACCCCAAATGAACCATTTAGAGCCAAACCTTCCCTTTCTGAACCAGAGAAAGGGGATCTGCTGTCATGATAAGCCATGCCACTGTTCAGAAGTTGTTGAGAATCTATAGAACTTTCACTTATGGATCCACTAAAAGACAATGAACATCCTGATCGGGAAGGAATAAGATGGGACAGTGACATACATGTAGTTGGAAGGTGAGTAGCCATGTTTACATTAGGTGAATGACTCACAAATTGGGATGTATATCCATGATGCATATCTAGCCGTTGAGTGGTAGTCATTCCCTCCGTATGTGTTAGACTGGAAGGGAAAGAGGAGACAGGCCCACTTTTATCTGGATGCCAGCTTGGGCTTACTTCTTTCTGGATGATTGGGTTTGAGGAGAATTCAGATGAATACCGAGATATTCTTTCTTGTGTAGCAGCCAACGGAACTTGAGTACAAGGCATCCTTGACCTCTTAACATCATCTCCAGTACCTGTCACAGAACAATATTTTCATTAGAAAGATGCTTACAACGCAGATTCCTGAACAACCTTGCTGCACAATTACCTGACGTACCTTCCTTTGGTTGCACTTCTCTCTTCCAATTTTGAGTAACCAATTCTCCTTCAATCTGCTGGCCGGATTTATTTTCGGGATCTTTTATATGAAGAAAACAACAAGAATTGCCCCTGATGCACCATCCTTTGGCATAAAAGCCACATATGATTTCATGACGCTTGTTTCCAACTTTAATCTCAGCATTGGGAGACAGAGCTCTGGTCCTCAAGTCAGGCGAAGGATGCCTGGCAAACCTAACAGTCAGAAATAGAGTGATCTTACTTATGCTATGTAAAATGAGCTATAGTTACACAACAACGGGTATAAGTAATATGACATATTCAACGAGAATGACCAAACCTTGATGTCATTGGGCTCATAGCATCTCCTGATTGCATGTTCAACTTCGTAATATGCTCTATATGATTTTGACCACCACTAGCCTTTTCGACAAAGCAATCTCTCTGCAGGTGGATAGTCCCATCTTTTCCAAAATCTGTCATTGACCTCGAAGGCCCAGACCTTATACCCTCATTGACATCACATAAACATGAAGTGTAATTGCAACTTGGTTCACTAAATCCTACAAAGGTTTTCTGCTGTGAAAGGGATCCAGCATTTTCAACATCAGCTTCTAATTCCTGATTTTGTCATCTTCCAGATCCAGATTTTTTCTTGATTCTGGACTACTTGAAAGTTTGCGATTCAGTTTAAAATCTTTCTTTCTAATTGTAGGTACATTATATGAAGGAACAGAAACTTTAGCCATAGCTGCATTCCCTTCCATAAGAGGCAAATAAGATGGTGGTGTCACTTCAAGGTTTCCTACTGCAGGTGAAACTGATATCAAGTTCCCTTCTGTCCTCACAGACCTCATGGCTGAACTCAAATCTTTTTAATAAAGAAAAGGATAAAAGGATGAAACTCAATAAATATATAAAAGGAAATATCCATCTCCAAATCGGGACATGCAACAACAGAATCATCGTAAGTACCTCACTACCTCCTACAAGATAATAATGGATTACTGAACTGTAGAATAAAACACGTGTTATAGAGGAATACCAATTCAAAGCAGCTGATAGCAGACGTGGCAGATAATCCAGCAGAAGATATAATATCTTACATAAGGTGTACGTGGCCCCATACAATTGAGTTCTCTTTCTTGTAGCAAAAACTTTTGAGATGAACCAGGAGAAACTGCTCCAATGTACTGGGATATAATCAATGTTCATCCAAAATATCAAATAAGGTATTCCAAAGGTACGTGGAAGTCACTGCTGGACAATGTAAAATAAATTGGACAAAGTTTCAGCTGTTCATCCAAAACTCCAAATAAGTTATTCCAAAGCAATGTCACTGCAGGACAACGTCAATATAAATGGGAGAAAGTTTTAGAGTCAGATCCATGAATACAGAAGTCAGTATAAAGGGCAAAATTGTGCCTGGCTGCAAATCAGTAACAGGCTGTTTACAATAATCCTCTTCAATATTGCTGTCCAAATTAAGGAATTAAGCTTGCAAGGAGCTTTAGGCTTCCATAATAGTTTATCAAGAAAAGCCTTCTCCCTGTAAGGAAAATGAGCAAGGGACTGAAAGTAAAATCTGTGGGTACTAATTCAGAAGTCTGTGTGCATTTATAACTTTAATATTGTTCAAGGCTACGAACAATAAACAATGTGGACATGAATCTTGAAGGATGCTACTCTTAATTGTGGAAATAAGAGTTGGGGATCAAGATCAGTACCATTTGGAAGGAAATATTACTCCATTTTTCATCAAATCTTGTTGCCCACAGCTCAAATTATTTTCCTAAAATAGTCAAGTAACTTGAACAACATTCGCAATAGCTTCATGTTCAAAACAATTATGGAAAATGGGAGGAATAGATCTATTGGAATTTAGGCAATTAAGAAAACGCCCAAAAGAAGCTCAATGAATCTATCAAACACTTATAATCAAGTCCCTAGATAGCCCACTTCATATGAATGAAGAAGTTATCGTTATCAATGCGGATTCTCCATATTGCCTAGAGAGAAAGACTTGGGAAATTTAGAATGTACGCAAGAAGAAAGCATTATCTTGGGATGAAGTGATTGATAAACTTCAACTTCAGGCTCGGCCCAGCAGCAGCAAAGCAAATCAACTTTTGATGAAAATCCTGTCAACTCTATTTCATACTGTCGGTTTTGACTTGGGTCTGACTTGCTTCTGCCGTTGGTTCTTCGATCAATCGTCCACCCTTCATGGATTCCGTCTCCGCTAGCTTTCTACCACCTCAGAACTCAAAATTGAGTTTGTGAAATTAGTATTATAGTTGACTTTGGGATATGCCTGCCTATTTAAGAAATGCTTTGTACATCGATTCAGTAGATTTGAGACGTGGAAGAATTCCACATTATTCTGCCTCTTTCTAGCATCTCGTACTAAGAGAAAAGTCTAATACAACTAATCTCATTGGTTTTGAGAATGAAAAACACCAACACACATATCGCATTGAAGTCTCCATTTTTCTGATGTAATGCAAAACTCAATTTTATTTGCTAAACAACTCATGCATACTCCTTTCTACCCTTCACACGTCATGCACATATCTCTACCAGTACACTTATAATGCAAGAAAATGATGAGAACAGTATGTAAAGATTATAGACCCCAAAAAAGAGTAGAGAATAAATATAAAATAGTAGAATTAAGAACGAAAATCACTAGAAATTCATCGACGAAGAAACCTTTCTGATCCTTGTCGGATTTATCGGACGCAATGTCAATGGCGTCGGGGCCGTAGAACAGACTTTCTGAACGGTCGTCATCATCGGCAGTGATCGGAGAAGCGATGGCTGACATTAGGTGAAGAACACAATCCTAAACCAAAGGAGGAAGAAGCAATTGCAGCTACCAAGGCACCCGTAACTGGCAGTTTTGAAGCAGAGAGCAAAGAAACAGTAGCAAGCAACTTACGTTAGAGTGAACACTTGGCAAACACCGTCCACTGTTTGACTAGCGTGTCAGACACACATTTGAAACTCAACTATTCGTCCGTAAAAACAGCCAAACAGGTTCATCAAAGGGGAAAAAAAATCAAAATAATCTACAATAAATATAACTCACTAAATTGGAAAAAAAATTTAATTTTGCTCTTATTAAAATTTTTTATTTCTCTATATTTATAAATCATTATCATACATCTCATTTTTTCCTTTTTCCAATAAAAATTAAAATTTAAAAAAAGGCATTAAATATGCCTCAAGTGACTTGTGTTTATACCAAAATTTTTTCATATTACTCTCTCATCCTAAATATAAAATCTTTTCTGTAGTGTAATTTATACTATAAAAAAGGTCTTATATTTAGGATAGGAGGAATACTTACATTTAGGACTAGAATGTATATGTCATTGAGACCTTAATCTAGTGAGTTCAAACCTAATATTGACATATTTATGTGTACGAATGTATTTAATTGTATAAAAATATTTCTTAATGAAATAATCTATTTGACTTACTCGATATATCTAAGTTGGTAAATTAATTAAGTAATTCTTGTATTAAAAATCAAATAACAGATACTCTATACCTAGTAGCAGGGTGAACTAGATTATAAGTAAAAGTGTACGTTTAAATCTTTAATTTTATATAAAAATTCATTTTAATTTTTTAAATCTTATTATAAAGTGTTTTTTATTTCTCGAATCCTAATGTCATTAATAAAAAAAATCCTGACATCAGAATTTTAAATGTCGACAAAATATCCTCAAATACTATCTTAAGTTTTATGTTAAAATTAATACTTTTCCGATTCTAAATGTGAGATCCACTTTAGAGTATAAATTATACTATAAAGTGGATCTTATATTTAAGACTAAAAGAATAATAATTAGTTTTTTTACCAAAAATAATAATAATAGTAGTAGTAGGAGATTAGAGAAGTATCATTTGACACTAATAATATTAGAATTAAAAGATTAAAAGAATCAAACTAAAATATTATATGAATTAACATAGAGAGAAGAACTTATTACATTTATTACATGAGCATTAAAGGCCAGTTATTTTACTCCTCTAGTCCTATTTATAAGACACTTTCAACATATTTCATACAAACCAAGAAAACATTAAACTGCATTAACTCTATTAAACTATAGCAACTTTCCTACTTTATCCCTATTTAATAAATATACCCCTTAAAAAAACAACAATCTACACTATAATAAATAATGAAGGACAATATGGTAAATTCATAATAAAAATTTAATAAGTGACTTATAATTAGGATAAAAAAAATCTTTTCTCCCTGCCCTATAAATAGGACCAGAGGAGTATTTGCTTCTAGCTAGATTCATCAACAAAGAGGTGAGGGAAAAAAAAGATACATGAATAATACTTATTGCTTTATCAATATCACTATAAAATAAAATTCATAGCCAATGTATTTCATAAGACATGTATTCATGTACAATCATTCTTTAAATTGATGCATTGCAAAACATGTGTATTGATATACCAATACATAATTTCGGCAAGTTATAATCACATGCTTGAAGAATTATAAATTCTGTCAGTATCAAAAAAAAAAAAGGGAGCTATAAACTATACAAAGTATGATGTCCACGTTTAGTTGGTTTCACTACAAGAAAATGTAGAATTAGCAGCGGAAATTTCTAGCGGTTCAAAAAACCGCTAGAAATGCTAACATTACTAGCGGTTTTAGAAAAAAAACCGCTGCAAATTATGACGGTTTGACATTGCCTGTACATTTCTAGCGGTTACTACTAACCGCTAGAAATTTAGAGCTAGAAAATTTCCCGGGTTTTGGCGGGAACTTTGGCGCCAAATTTGTAGCGTTTATTTTCTAGCGGTTCAGGCCAATAAACTGCTAGACACTGAAAATTTCTAGCGGTTGATGCATGAACGTTAGAAATATTTTTAATAGCTCGAGGAGTTGAGAAATTTCTAGCGGTTCGGTCCAAAACCGCTAGAAATTTCTAGCGGTTTTGGACCTAACCGCTAGAAATTCTAGCAATTCCCGAGGCACATGTGGACGTTGGGAATTTTTAGCGGTTCGGTCCAAAACCGCTAGAAATGCTCGGTCTATATATACCCCCACCCCCACTTTCACTTTTTCAATCGTTCTGGAAGCGAAGCTCTGCTAAATTTCTCCACAAACATATTCGAGTTCTGATTCAGTTGCAGATCCTTATTTTCAGGTAAAAAATAGTAAGTTATTGATAAATAATTTTTATTTTATGTTTTATTTTATTTAATTTATTATGTTGTAGCGATATAATAATTTTGCTTTTTATTTATTTATAAATAATTACTATTTGTTGTTATTAGGATGACTGTCGGCACGGGAAAGACCCAGTTGATCCTGAGAGAGCTGGACCCAGTGAGGTTCATCATGATGCTGGTGAGCCATTCCCCAGCATTCATGACTATGATCTTAGCGAGGAGGATATCCTCAGTTGTATGAAGCAGGATGATGTTGAGCGGACTGAGGAGGCTCATTTTACTGGGGATGAGCAACCCCATGCTGATGCTGATGCTGCTGACGAGGAAGAGGAGGAGGAGCAGGATCAGGGAATGAGTATCCCCAGGTGGCGCAGCGTCCTGCTCCGAGACGTCAGGCTGGTTATGAGGTGGAATTTGTCGGTAAGTATTTATTTAACTTTTTAAAATTTTGATCAGTATTAATTTATATAGAATTGTATTAATTGATGATATATAATTTATTTCTTAATTAAATTTTACAGACACTGAGGGGAACAGGTCCTATCGGAGGCTGACAGCCAGAGAGCTGGTCTATGATGACGAGCGCGGACGAGTGGTTTGTGCGCTCAATGAGTTGGGCCAACCGACGAAGAAAGGTGGCCAGTTATACAACAAGTACGTGCGCCTCCTGGTCAGTAGTGGACGCTGTTCCCCATCTACGTGCAGGACTGGAAGAAAATCACCTCAGACAA
>NW_021637352.1:0-54291 GCF_004799145.2 Neltuma alba
ATATCCATGATGCATATCTAGCCGTTGAGTGGTAGTCATTCCCTCCGTATGTGTTAGACTGGAAGGGAAAGAGGAGACAGGCCCACTTTTATCTGGATGCCAGCTTGGGCTTACTTCTTTTGGATGATTGGGTTTGAGGAGAATTCAGATGAATACCGAGATATTCTTTCTTGTGTAGCAGCCAACGGAACTTGAGTACAAGGCATCCTTGACCTCTTAACATCATCTCCAGTACCTGTCACAGAACAATATTTTCATTAGAAAGATGCTTACGACGCAGATTCCTGAACAACCTTGCTGCCACAATTACCTGACGTACCTTCCTTTGGTTGCACTTCTCTCTTCCAATTTTGAGTAACCAATTCTCCTTCAATCTGCTGGCCGGATTTATTTTCGGGATCTTTTATATGAAGAAAACAACAAGAATTTGCCCCTGATGCACCATCCTTTGGCATAAAAGCCACATATGATTTCATGACGCTTGTTTCCAACTTTAATCTCAGCATTGGGAGACAGAGCTCTGGTCCTCAAGTCAGGCGAAGGATGCCTGGCAAACCTAACAGTCAGAAATAGAGTGATCTTACTTATGCTATGTAAAATGAGCTATAGTTACACACAAAGGGTATAAGTAATATGACATATTCAACGAGAATGACCAAACCTTGATGTCATTGGGCTCATAGCATCTCCTGATTGCATGTTCAACTTCGTAATATGCTCTATATGATTTTGACCACCACTAGCCTTTTCGACAAAGCAATCTCTCTGCAGGTGGATAGTCCCATCTTTTCCAAAATCTGTCATTGACCTCGAAGGCCCAGACCTTATACCCTCATTGACATCACATAAACATGAAGTGTAATTGCAACTTGGTTCACTAAATCCTACAAAGGTTTTCTGCTGTGAAAGGATCCAGCATTTTCAACATCAGCTTCTAATTCCTGATTTTTGTCATCTTCCAGATCCAGATTTTTTTTTGATTCTGGACTACTTGAAAGTTTGCGATTCAGTTTAAAATCTTTCTTTCTAATTGTAGGTACATTATATGAAGGAACAGAAACTTTAGCCATAGCTTGCATTCCCTCCATAAGAGGCAAATAAGATGGTGGTGTCACTTCAAGGTTTCTACTGCAGGTGAAACTGATATCAAGTTCCCTTCTGTCCTCACAGACCTCATGGCTGAACTCAAATCTTTTTTAATAAAGAAAAGGATAAAAGGATGAAACTCAATAAATATATAAAAGGAAATATCCATCTCCAAATCGGGACATGCAACAACAGAATCATCGTAAGTACCTCACTACCTCCTACAAGATAATAATGGATTACTGAACTGTAGAATAAAACACGTGTTATAGAGGAATACCAATTCAAAGCAGCTGATAGCAGACGTGGCAGATAATCCAGCAGAAGATATAATATCTTACATAAGGTGTACGTGGCCCCATACAATTGAGTTCTCTTTCTTGTAGCAAAAACTTTTGAGATGAACCAGGAGAAAACTGCTCAATGTACTGGGATATAATCAATGTTCATCCAAAATATCAAATAAGGTATTCAAAGGTACGTGGAAGTCACTGCTGGACAATGTAAAAATAAATTGGACAAAGTTTCAGCTGTTCATCCAAAACTCCAAATAAGTTATTCCAAAGCAATGTCACTGCAGGACAACGTCAATATAAATGGGAGAAAGTTTTAGAGTCAGATCCATGAATACAGAAGTCAGTATAAAGGCAAAATTGTGCCTGGCTGCAAATCAGTAACAGGCTGTTTACAATAATCCTCTTCAATATTGCTGTCCAAATTAAGGAATTAAGCTTGCAAGGAGCTTTAGGCTTCCATAATAGTTTATCAGAAAAGCCTCTCCCTGTAAGGAAAATGAGCAAGGGACTGAAAGTAAAATCTGTGGGTACTAATTCAGAAGTCTGTGTGCATTTATAACTTTAATATTGTTCAAGGCTACGAACAATAAACAATGTGGACATGAATCTTGAAGGATGCTACTCTTAATTGTGGAAATAAGAGTTGGGGATCAAGATCAGTACCATTGGAAGGAAATATTACTCCATTTTTCATCAAATCTTGTTGCCCACAGCTCAAATTATTTTCCTAAAATAGTCAAGTAACTTGAACAACATTCGCAATAGCTTCATGTTCAAAACAATTATGGAAAATGGGAGGAATAGATCTATTGGAATTAGGCAATTAAGAAAACGCCCAAAAGAAGCTCAATGAATCTATCAAACACTTATAATCAAGTCCCTAGATAGCCCACTTCATATGAATGAAGAAGTTATCGTTATCAATGCGGATTCTCCATATTGCCCTAGAGAGAAAGACTTGGGAAAATTTAGAATGTACGCAAGAAGAAAGCATTATCTTGGGATGAAGTGATGATAAACTTCAACTTCAGGCTCGGCCCAGCAGCAGCAAAGCAAATCAACTTTTGATGAAAATCCTGTCAACTCTATTCATACTGTCGGTTGACTTGGGTCTGACTTGCTTCTGCCGTTGGTTCTTCGATCAATCGTCCACCCTTCATGGATTCCGTCTCCGCTAGCTTTCTACCACCTCAGAACTCAAAAATGAGTTTGTGAAATTAGTATTATAGTTGACTTGGGATATGCCTGCCTATTTAAGAAATGCTTTGTACATCGATTCAGTAGATTTGAGACGTGGAAGAATTCCACATTATTCTGCCTCTTTCTAGCATCTCGTACTAAGAGAAAAGTCTAATACAACTAATCTCATTGGTTTTGAGAATGAAAAACACCAACACACATATCGCATTGAAGTCTCCATTTTTCTGATGTAATGCAAAACTCAATTTTATTTGCTAAACAACTCATGCATACTCCTTTCTACCCTTCACACGTCATGCACATATCTCTACCAGTACACTTATAATGCAAGAAAATGATGAGAACAGTATGTAAAGATTATAGACCCCAAAAAAGAGTAGAGAATAAATATAAATAGTAGAATTAAGAACGAAAATCACTAGAAATTCATCGACGAAGAAACCTTCTGATCCTTGTCGGATTTATCGGACGCAATGTCAATGGCGTCGGGGCCGTAGAACAGACTTTCTGAACGGTCGTCATCATCGGCAGTGATCGGAGAAGCGATGGCTGACATTAGGTGAAGAACACAATCCTAAACCAAAGGAGGAAGAAGCAATTGCAGCTACCAAGGCACCCGTAACTGGCAGTTTTGAAAGCAGAGAGAGCAAAGAAACAGTAGCAAGCAACTTACGTTAGAGTGAACACTTGGCAAACACCGTCCACTGTTTGACTAGCGTGTCAGAGGCCACAGCCATTTGAAACTCAACTATTCGTCCGTAAAAACAGCCAAACAGGTTCATCAAAAGGGGAAAAAAAAATCAAAATAATCTACAATAAATATAACTCACTAAATTGGAAAAAAAATTTAATTTTGCTCTTATTAAAATTTTTTATTTCTCTATATTATAAATCATTATCATACATCTCATTTTTTCTTTTTTCCAATAAAAATTAAATTTAAAAAAAGGCATTAATATGCCTCAAGTGACTGTGTTTATACCAAAATTTTTTCATATTACTCTCTCATCCTAAATATAAAATCTTTTCTGTAGTGTAATTATACTATAAAAAAGGTCTATATTTAGGATAGGAGGAATACTTACATTTAGGACTAGAATGTATATGTCATTGAGACCTTAATCTAGTGAGTTCAAACCTAATATTGACATATTTGTGTACGAATGTATTTAATTGTATAAAAATATTTCTTAATGAAAAATCTATTTGACTTACTCGATATATCTAAGTTGGTAAATTAATTAAGTAATTCTTGTATTAAAAATCAAATAACAGATACTCTATACCTAGTAGCAGGTGAACTAGATTATAAGTAAAAGTGTACGTTTAAATCTTTAATTTTATATAAAAATTCATTTTATTTTTTAAATCTTATTATAAAGTGTTTTTATTTCTCGAATCCTAATGTCATTAATAAAAAAAATCCTGACATCAGAATTTAAATGTCGACAAAATATCCTCAAATACTATCTTAGTTTTATGTTAAAATTAATACTTTTCCGATTCTAAATGTGAGATCCACTTTAGAGTATAATTATACTATAAAGTGATCTTATATTTAAGACTAAAAGAATATAATTAGTTTTTTACCAAAAAATAATAATAATAGTAGTAGTAGGAGATTAGAGAAGTATCATTGACACTAATAATATTAGAATTAAAGATTAAAAGAATCAAACAAAATATTATATGAATTAAACATAGAGAGAAGAACTTATACATTTATTACATGAGCATTAAAGGCAGTTATTACTCCTCTAGTCCTATTTATAAGACCTTTCAACATATTTCTACAAACCAAGAAAAACATTAAACTGCATTAACTCTTCATTAAACTATAGCAACTTTCCTACTTATCCCTATTTAATAAAATATACCCCTTAAAAAACAACAATCTACACTATAATAAATAATGAAGGACAAATGGTAAATCATATAAAATTTAATAAAGGACTTATAATTGGATAAAAAAAATCTTTTCTCCCTGCCCTATAAATAGGACCAGAGAGGAGTATTTGTTCTAGCTAGATTCATCAAAAAAGAGGTGAGGGAAAAAAAAAGATACATTGAATATACTTATTGCTTTATCAATATCACTATAAAATAAAATTCATAGCCAATGTATTAATAAGACATTATTCATGTACAATTCATTCTTAAATTGAGCATTGCCAAAAACATGTGTATTGATTAACCAATAATAATTTACGGCAAGTTAAAATCACATGCCTTGAAGAATATAAATTCTGTCAGTTCAAAAAAAAAAAACGGGAGCTAATAAACTCTATACAAAGTATGATGTCCACGTTTGTTGGTTCACTACAAGAAAATGTAGAATTAGCAGCGGAACATTTCTAGCGGTTCAACAAACCGCTAGAAATGCTAACATTTCTAGCGGTTTTTAGAAAAACCGCTGCAAAATACAGACGGTTTGACCATTGCCCGTACATTCTAGCGGTTACCACCTAACGCTAGAATTTAGAGCTAGAGCTAGAAAATTTCCCGGGTTTTGGCGGGAACTTGGCGCCAAATTTGTAGCGTTTATTTCTAGCGGTTCGGTTCAGGCCAATAAACCGCTAGACACTGAAAATTTCTAGCGGTTGATGCATGAACCGCTAGAAATATTTTAATTCCCCGAGGAGTTAGAAATTTCTAGCGGTTCGGTACCAAAACCGCTAGAAATTTCTAGCGGTTTTGGACCGAACCGCTAGAAATTCTAGCAATTCCCGAGACATTGAACGTTGAAATTTCTAGCGGTTTGTCCAAAACCGCTAGAAATTCTCGGTCTAATATACCCCCACCCCCACTTTCACTTCTTCAATCGTTCTGGAAGCGAAGCTCTGCTGAATTTTCTCCACAAACATATTCGAGTTCTGATTCAGTTGCAGATCCTTATTTTCAGGTAAAAATAGTAATTTATTGATAAATAATTTTTATTTTATGTTTTTTATTTATTTAATATTATGTTGTAGCTTATAAATAATTTTTCTTTTTATTTTATTATAAATAATTACTATTTGTTGTTATTAGGATGACTCGTCGGCACGGGAAAGACCCAGTTGATCCTGAGAGAGCTGGACCCAGTGAGGTTCATCATGATGCTGGTGAGCCATTCCCCAGCATTCATGACTACGATCTCAGCGAGGAGGATATCCTCAGTTTTATGGAGCAGGATGATGTTGAGCGGACTGAGGAGGCTCATTTTACTGGGGATGAGCAACCCCATGCTGATGCTGATGCTGCTGACGAGGAGGAGGAGGAGGAGCAGGATCAGGGGAATGAGTATCCCCAGGCTGCGCAGCGTCCTGCTCCGAGACGTCAGGCTGGTTATGAGGTGGAATTTGTCGGTAAGTATTTATTTAACTTTTTAAAATTTGATCAGTATTTAATTTATATAGAAATTGTATTAATTTATTGATATATAATTTATTTCTTAATTAAATTTTGCAGACACTGAGGGGAACAGGTCCTATCGGAGGCTGACAGCCAGAGAGCTGTCTATGATGACGAGCGGACGAGTGGTTGTGCCGCTCAATGAGTTGGGCCAACCGACGAAGAAAGGTGGCCAGTTGTACAACAAGTACGTGCACCTCCTTGGTCAGCAGTGGACGCTGTTCCCCATCTACGTGCAGGACTGGAAGAAGATCACCTCAGACAAGAAGCAGCAAGGCTGGGAAATGATGAAGGTAATATAAAATTGTTATTTATAATTTTTTTTAATTTAAATAAATGATTATATATTTTGTTTTCAAATAATTTAATTGTTTGATTATAATTTTTTATTTATTTAATTTGTTTGTTATTTATAATATTTTTAAAGTAGTTAAATGAATATATATATTTTTATTTAAAATTTAAAAGTAGTTAAATGAAAAAATTGTTATTGATTTCATTAATTTATTACTTATAATAATTTTAAATTTAGTTGAGTAAAAATATTTTTCATTTAAATTACTTAATTGTTTAATTATTATTGTTTTTGATTAATTTATATTTTATTTATAATATTTTTAAATTAGTTAAAAACTAATTATTTGTTTTGATTATTGAAATTGCTTAATTATTTGTTTATAATTGTTATTTAGTTAATTTATTATTTTAATCATAGAGTAAATTTATTCTGGGGGAGGAGTTGAGGGCTGACACGATCAAGAGGCTTGGGATGGCATGGAAGAACAGGAGGGCCGACCTGTGGAGGGAGAAGAAAGGTGACGGGACGAGGCCCCTCCAGGAGATACTGGCAGATGTACCTGGTGGAGTCCCGGACCAAGACTGGTCCAGTTACGTCTATTTTAGGATGACGGCTGACCAGATGGTATGATAATATTGTATTAATTATAATTTCTTTATTTTTTATCCGACTTGACTCATTTAATTTAATTTTTTTACATTTTGCTTCAGGCTCTTTCTAGGAGAAATGCTGGGAGCGTCAGGCATCAGACGATACGTCATAGGGCTGGATCCAGGAGCTTTGCGATCACTTATGACGAGATTGTGAGTACTTGAAATAAATTTATTAAATATGTATATGTATTTAATTTGTAACTAATTATTTCTTTGATTTCATTTACAGAGGGAAAAGATACGGCAGGAGCGGGGATACACGGCCACTTATGGCGAGATGTGGCCGATGGTGTATAGACCTCGAGACGGGCGTGCGTCGGATGAGGTTGAGGAGATAGCGGTAAGTAATAAATTAAATATTAATATAATATCACAGTGTAGATATCATTATATTATAATTAACTTCTTTATATTAATTTTGGTAGGCACGGATGACTCAGGTCGATTCCGAGTTGCGTGAGTCTCAGGGGTCTGCCTTGGATCCCACCGCCTCACTTTTAGCGGGTCGTGGCCGGCCGCAGCACCCTGGTCGAGTTAGCGGGCTTGGACTTGGACCTACACCGACTAGGTTGCCCCGCTCAAGTGGCGCTGGCCCTTCATATACTGCTGGGAGCTCTCATGCGAGTGCGAAGCGGCCGGGTTCCTCATCCTCAGAGGAATTGCGAGAGCGAGAGGAGCTCAGACAAGAGTTCGAGGCCAGGATGGAGGCCAGGATCGTGGAGCGTGATCGTCAGCTCCAGACGCAGCTTGACCAGCTCTTGGCAGCTGCTACGGCTCTGCGTCATGTGGTGGTCAGTATAGCTCCAAACATCTCGGTTCCTGAGATCCCCGACCTACACCTGCCACCAGTCCCGCCCCTACCCCCCATCCGCCAGTCCAGTCCCAGCAGGTTGAGCGGCCTGCCCACCCCCAGCCGGAGGATCCAGCAGAGGATGATCACGATGATGCTGCTTCTGCCCCTCACCCATGATTATCTTGCTTTCATTGTATGGGATTTTATTAGAATTTGATTTTACGGTTATATACTATTTAGATTTATTTAAATTTTATATTTATTGTTTACTTTATTTATTTATTTCTATAATTTTATTTATGTCAAGTATTAATTATATTGAAATATTTATTTATTTATTACAACATCAACATTACAATTTATTAAACACGTTAAACATGTTAATTAATCAAAATAATTCTATAATCATTTATTAATTAATAAATATTTATTTTTGTAATGTTATTAATTTATTGTGCAGTATTTCTATTTAATATTTAAAAAAAAATAATATTCAACGAATTTTATTACATCGTGAAATTTTCTAGCGGTTACAGAAAACCGCTAGAAAACTTACCTAATTTTCTAGCGGTTTATTAACCGCTAGAAATTTCAAAACCGTTGGAGAAAAAATTCCCGTTAAACCGCTAGAAATTTCTATCGGTTTGTAACCGATATTTTGAATTTCTAGCGGTTAATAACCGCTGGAAATGAAACTTTCCGTTAAAACCGCTACAAATTTGTAGCGGTTTTGTAACCGCTACAAAAAAATGACCGTTCCACCAGCCTCCTTTATAAGCTGAAGCACTCCAACTGAATTCCATTTTAACTTCTCTTTGAGCTTCCTGTGTCATATTTTCACGAAATTTGAGCATTATTAGTGATGGATAGGTCGTGGATCAACTTGCACCGGTCGACTCCGCAATACTTGGCTGGTCTAAACTATTTCTTGGATTTTGCTTTCGCCAATGCTGCCGTAAATGGTAAGATTCAGTGTCCCTGTCCTAAATGTAATTTCAAAAAGTGGCATCCCAAAGATATTGTTAGGGAACATTTAATCTTTAAGCCTTTTCCGCGAGAGTACGTATTTTGGCAACTACATGGGGAACGGCTAGATATGGGTGCTGAGTCAGTTCCAGTAGTTTCACGGATGGGAGTTCGAGTGGATGAAGCCGATGCCGTGAATGATGCTGTGCGTGATGCTTTTGGTGTTCACGAAAGCTCGAATCCCAACGAAGATGAAGTAGAGGGACCTCAACCGGAGTTTCTAAGAAACGAAACTGCTCGGGAATTTTTTGACCTCATGACCGAAGCTGACAAGCCTCTTTATTCTGGGTGCACAAAGTATTCGAAGTTGTCATTCTTGGTGAGGCTGTATCACATCAAATGCTTGTGCGGTATGACTGACAAGGCGATGTCCATGTTGCTGGAATTACTGGGAGATGCTTTCCCCCAAGCTGAATTCCCTCCATCTTTTTACGAAGCAAAAAAGATTATTAACAAGCTTGGCTTGAACTATAAGAAGATAGATGCATGCCCAAACGACTGTATGCTATACTGGGGAGATGATGCCAACAAAGAGATTTGTACGAGATGCAAGACGTCACGCTATAAGTCGGTACGGAAGGGCAAGAAGCAAAAGAAGAAACCGGCCAAAATTCTCAGGTACAAATTATTACAGCGTGTTACTTGTTCCGTCTCTAAATATTCGATATTTGAAATTCTTAAAACAATTGATTATGTCATCAATTTTTTAAATTGAGTCGATATTTAGTATTTAAATATTCGGTATTTTAAATTTTTAATATATTATTTTCTTAGATACTTTCCTTTGAAACCACGGTTGCAAAGAATGTATATGTCATCAAAAATGGCTCAGCATATGAGGTGGCACGCGACTGAGGAAAATCTAGATGGTAGGTTAAGGCACCCACGAGACTCGGAGGCGTGGAAAGCATTTGATGCGAAATTTCCAGACTTTGCCAATGATCCTAGAAATGTACGTCTTGCATTGGCAACCGATGGTTTCAATCCCTTCGGAAACATGAGCACAAGTTACAGTATCTGGCCGGTGGTGTTAATTCCATACAATCTACCACCTTGGATGTGCATGAAGCAGAGCTCCTTTTTGCTTTCCATGATCATTCCTGGCAAGAAAGCACCAGGAAATGATATTGACGTATACCTGCAACCGTTGATACACGAATTGATCGACCTATGGACGAATGGTGTTGAGGCATATGACTCACATGACAAGCAACTATTCAATCTCCGTGCAGCCTTGATGTGGACAATAAGTGATTTTCCCGGTTTGGGAACTTTGTCTGGCTGGAATGTGCATACTGGGTTGGCCTGTCCTGAGTGCAATTTTGATTCTGTGCCATGTCGCCTTCCACACAGTCGCAAGTGGTGCTTCATAGGACATCGACGGTTCCTTGATTCCAAGCACAGACTTAGATTGCAACGGATTCGCTTCGATGGGAAACAGGAGAAGAGAGATCCTCCTGTTACTTTGTCTGGTATGGATATTTTGCGGCAGTTAGAAGATGTTCATGTCGAGTTTGGTAAGAGTGTGGATCCCGAACGATTGGGACGACGATCTCGTGGGACATCTGATACGCAACCTATGCAATGGCGGAAGAGAAGCATATTTTTCACTCTTCCTTATTGGGAATCTAATTTGCTACGACACAGTTTGGATGTTATGCACATTGAAAAAAATGTGTGCGATAATGTGCTATATACGTTGCTCAATGAAGCTGGAAAGTCCAAAGACCATCTCGCAGCTAGAAAAGATTTACGGGCCTGGGGAATTCGTGAAGAGGCTTGGCCTGATGAAAACGACAAGTTTCAGCCAGCTAAATTCACCTTGACAAAGCATAACAAGGATATCTTCCTCTCGACGTTGAAGAACATAAAAGTACCAGATGGATATTCTAGCAACATCTCAAGGTGTATCGATCTGCAGGCTCGAAAGGTTACTGGGTTGAAAAGTCATGACTCTCATGTTCTTATGCAACAGTTACTTCCATTGGCCTTGAAAAACACACTTCCTTCTGATGTATCGGTGGTTTTGGTAGAATTATGTTCATTTTTCAAGAAGTTGTGTGCGAAGGTCTTGGTAGCGAAGAGCTTGATCAGCTGCAAAATAAAATTATTCTTACACTTTGTCACTTGGAGATGATATTTCCTCCATCATTCTTTACTGTTATGGTTCACTTGACTGTCCACCTTGTTCGAGAAGCAAAGGTTGCTGGCCCAGTTCACTATCGATGGATGTACCCTATAGAGAGGTACTAGATTATCTTTTATTCCCGCCTCTTTAAATTTCACATTGTTCTTTCATTTACTCGTAATTATTAATGCAATTTTAACTTACAGGTACTTGGGAAAATTAAAATCATATGTTAGGAATAAGGCATGGCCTGAGGGGTCAATAGCAGAAGGTTATTCCGGAGATGAGGTCCTAACTTTCTGTTCGAGGTACTTTGATGACATGGAGACATCTTTTAACCGCCCGCGTCGCGTAGATGATTCTCCTCCTGGTCCTTCCACGTCAACTTTATTTCCTCCTGTTGGGAAACCAGTTGGAGGATATGAATTCTTCAGACTCACTCCTACAGAGAAACTCCAGGCACACAGACACGTTTTGATAAATTGCAGCCAAGTTGAACCCTTCATGCAGTAAGTATATATATCATATAAGCTCACTAGCTTTTACACTTTATATTTGTTTCTTACTGACTCTTCTAACAAATTACACTTTACTATAGTGAGTTTAGGAGTTATCTCAGGCGTCAGCTACGGGGCCGTGCGCGTTCTGCTGACATTGATAAAAGAGTCCACAAAGAGTTTCCCAGTTGGTTTACACGTCGAATACGTAATGACAACAGCCCATACACAGATGAATTCAAAGCTCTTTCTCTCGGTCCGTTAGACCATGCACGAAGGTTTACCGCGTACAATGTCAACGGCTTCAAGTTCTGTACGGTTGGACGTGATCAGGGATTGCTCACACAAAACTCTGGAGTTTGCGGGACATTCGGAACGAGATGTTATGCTAGCAGTAGTGATGGCGATATGCGCTTTGGAGGCGTCACTTACTATGGAAAGCTAATTGACATTATTGAGTTGAGTTACCAGCTTTTCACCGTGACACTGTTCAAGTGCTCCTGGGCAAATACGACAACTTCACGGGGACTCGCTACTGACCATTTGGGCATCACCTCAGTTAATTTCTCTAGACTTATTCATACGGGGGCATCTGAAGATGATGAGCCATATATCCTTGCTTCTGAGGCACACCAAATTTACTATGTCGAGGACGAGAAACATAAAGACTGGAATATGGTCGTTCACCTCAAGCCACGGGATCTTTATGATATGGGTGATGGTGACATTATTTACGACAGTGAACCCTTCCAACCCTCGAATTTTGAAGACTTCTTTCCTCAAGGAGATGATAATTTGCCAATTATCAGGTACACGTCTTTTCTTAAATTATTTAAATAATTAACTACTAATTACTAATTTTTTCCAAATACATTATAAATTTAACAAATTTTTTTAAAATGTGTCCTTTCAGGCCGGATGATGATGGAGAATAGCAGCATCCAAAATAAATTATTAAAAAAATTTTCCGTCCATAAATACATATGTATAAATTAAAATTCGTACAGTTTTTTTAAAAATAAAAAAATTTAATTTGTAGCGGTTTAACCGTTACAAATACATATCTATAAATTTTAGATATTTAAAAATAAAAAATTAAATTTGTAGCGGTTATTAACCGCTACAAATATATCTATAAATTAAAATTCGTTCACATATTTAAAAATAAAAAAATTAAATTTGTAGCGGTTATTAACCGCTACAAATATATATCTATAAATTAAAATTCGTTCGGCTTTTTAAAAATAAAAAAAAATTTAATTTGTAGCGGTTATTAACCACTACAAATATATATCTATAAATTAAAATTCGTTCAGCTTTTTAAAAATAAAAAAAATTTAATTTGTAGCGGTTATTAACCGCTACAAATGAAACCGCTACAAAATACTAGCGGTCATATATACGCTAGAAAATGAATAACAGCTACAAAATGCAAAAAAACGCTACAAAATAACCGCTACAAATGTGTCGCTGATCTCTATAAATACCATATCTTCTCTACATTTATTTACTCCATCTCTTTTCTTTCCTCTCCTATTCTTCTTCATAATTCTCTCTTTTTTTCTTACTATCTCATATGGTGGTTTCTTTCTCCTTACTGTATGGTAAGTGAATTTTATTTTATAATTCATTGTATCTTTTATTTGTTTTCATTTAAAATTTACTAACATATTTATTTCTCCTTTTCTTTCAGATTTTTCTTTTCCACACTTGTCATGCCCTCCTCAACTGATTCAAATACTCCTCAACCTAACACTATAGGTTCAATATTACAAATATATCATCTTCAATTCAACTATCTTATTAAATATTCAATTAAATTATCTTATTAAATTAAATTCACTTCTTTTGACACATTCATAATTTAATTACATATTGTGTATTAAAAAATTTAAATATATAAAATGTAACATATAACTAATTATACAAATTAACAAAAATTCTTCAACATAATTTATTTAATGGTTTTTAAAATTATTATATGAAAAACCAAAATTTTTTTTTTCTGGCATGGTAAACATTTCTAGCAGTTACTAACCGCTAGAAATATTTCGTCAAATTTAAATTTTGCGCCAAAATTTCTAGCGGTTCAAACCACTAGAAAGTTTTTTTGCCGCCATTCCAGAAATTTAATTGGCGGGAAAATTGAATTTTCCAAACATTTCTAGCGGTTCTATAACCGTTAGAAATTTGCGCGCACTACTGAAATTATTTATTTCCCGGCAAAATTGATTTGGTTTAGCATGTTTCTAGCGGTTATAAAACCGCTAGAAATTTTATTCCGGGCACATTTTCTAGCGGTTTCATAACCGCTAGAAATGTTTTTCCTTTATATATTTTCTAGCGGTTATAAACCGCTAGAAATTTTCTAGCGTGTTGACCATAATGTGTAGCGGTTGCCATAACTGCTAGAAATTTTTTCTTGCGCCTGTTTTTCTAGCGGTTTTGTTAACCGCTACAAATGTTATTTGTTGCGGTTAAAACCGCTGGAAATGTATCACTCTAACCGCTACAATTGACATATTTTTTTGTAGTGGTTGTCAAAGTTAGTTTTAACCCTAACAATTATTTCAGGATAATTATCGATATCAATATTAAATAAATTAAAACTTGTAATAACTTATATTATTAAAAAAGCATGAATATTATGACTTATTCCTTAAACTTTGTAGAATACAAAGGCGGATGATTCGAGTCACATTCTGGTGTTATGTTATTAAGTATTATTCTTGTGCTTTATGGACTTGATTAATACTATGATCGTTGGCAAAAGAGACCATTCTTACCATCATCAATTATTGTAGTTTCTTATTTTAATTTCAAGATCAATCGAACTTGTTTAAAATTAAATTAAATATTAAGTTTTAAAATTTATGAATAGTAGTTTTTCATTTCTTATACAATTATTTTTATAGATAAAACTAACTACATTATTTTCTCCGTTTTAAATGTAAGATTCACTTTCACACTACAAAATAGATTTTATATTTAGGACATAAGAATTAATATAATTTTTGTACATTTAAAAGGATGTGAACTCTAGACTTTTACTTCCACCCCGTATCGGATTTTAAATGTCTAATGCTTTTGCTCAAGCTACCAATGTCCAACTAAATCGTATCCTTTTTGGTTGAAAAAAAGGTGGTAAATCGAATCCTCCATAATTAATGTCAACGACTTCTTCCCCACCCCCCCCCTCCAAAAAAGAAAAGTGATTTCCTTATGATTAGATTAGATGAAGCTTTACTCTTATGAAATTAATCCATAATTAATGTCATGATGAATTAGATAAATTACAGTGGAAAACTAAACTAACCCATGGTTTAATATCATAATTAGGCAAAGCTTTTATGATAACATGTATCATGATAAAGAAGTAATATGATGTGTAAACTCCATTGCACACGCATTTATCACCACTACTACAAATTTGTTTACATTTGATGCTTAATAATTGAGGATTATATAGAAAAGAGTCAAAAAAGATGAGGCATGCAAAATAAAAAAAAGATATGGCCTCCAATCCTAATTATAAGACATTATTTATAGTTTACAAACAGGACCTTATAATTAAGATCGGAGGTAGTACTTAATAGCTCATTATGACAGCTGTTAAATCTCGTAAACAAGGATTAGGTGCAAAAATGAAAAACAAATGCTTGACAATTCGTTATATATCGACTTTTAAATATCCTAAACAAGAACTTGATGATGATTACCTAAGAAACCGTCAAATAACATTTTCATTTGGTACCTTTTTTTTTTTTAAAAAAAAAAAAGGCATTTATTTGACCGGTTTTGTTGTAAGTAAATAAAAACAACCATCGAGTGTTTTCTTTTTAAAATCCCACCACTTCACATCTCTTCATATTTTAAATTTAGACTTTTTGATCTGTTTGATATGAAACATTGAAAATAAAAAATAAAAACTGTGAATACTATTGAGAAAAATCATTAAAAAATATTTAGCATAAATAATTGTTTGTTACATGGGGATTAATTAAACCTATGGAAGTGGGATTAGAGAATATTATCTCCCCTTATGGTATTTCCAATTTTCACATACATGGGTTTGTCTACTTTCATGTCATAAGTAATTTCTCATGCTAAACACCTGTTGAATATTTTTTTTTTATAATTTAAATCTCAATCGCTACTCCTTCTTTTTGATGTTTCGTACCAAAGACCTTTGTCTTCATTTGAACCTACAAATTAAACCTTGCAACCCCACTACTTTGAATCCTTTTCCTGGTCATTGGGTTATTTTCAAGTGAAACCCACCGCCCAACGACGACGAGTTTCCTTTGCGTGCCCTCACTTGCGTCTTCAATTCCACAAACTTCGTAGCCTGATTACTCTTAATCCCTTTCTCGATCATTAAGAGACATTTTCAGGGAAACCTACCACCATTGCCACCACCGCACTGTCCAGGTTCATCGAAAACTGCCTTCATATGCCCTAACTCGCATTTTTATTCATGTGCCCTAACTGCCTTCATCCATACTCTGTTCTCTTTCATTAGAGGCATGATTAGCATTCTCCATTTCTATTGATTGAATGGCTTATTGAATTGAATATTGGATTGTGTTATATCACAAGCAAGAAATAATTTATTTCTATTTTGCTTCTACTATTGTTTTACTTGTATATATTGAATTTTGGCAAAGCTTATTCATTTGTTGACACTGATTATTTATTTTTTTGAAGAATTTGAGTTGTTATGATCGATTGGGCACATGATTTGAATTATTTTTGTTTAACAGTTCCATCGTAAATAAGTGGTGGATAATAGTGGCTCTAGTATTAAAAATCCAATTTAGCCAAACAATAATGCAACCGGGAATGAGAAGAATCAAGAGGAGTCTCTATATCATGAAAAAGGTTAACAAAGCATGAGTTGAGAGGGCAAGATTTCATGTGACATTGGATGATAAAGGGAAAATAGTGAATTCTAATAAGTTCATCAATCATGTCGAAATGGTGGCAAAGAACATTATGCTCATCACTATGCAAAATTAGAAGAAGCTAGGTCAAGCATTGCATGATGCTATTTGGGAATTTGTATTGTTAATATGTATATAAATACTACTATCTCCGATCCTTAATATAAGACATTGTTTGACTTTCATTTTAGTCCTAAATATAATATCTCAATCTACTTTGTCTTTCATATTTATGTATTTTTTTCAAAAAAATAATCCTTCTAATAATAGTAGTTCTAACTAATACAATTAATTAGTAAAGATATTTTAGAAAAGATAACATCTATTTATTTCAATTAACCAACTTAACTTATTTTCTTAATCTCCTCAAGTTAGTTAACTAGCTCTTATAATTAGGACCGGAGACAATAGTTAATTGATATTTACTTGTTTAATCAAGATGCATCACCCTAACAGGTTGAATTGTTTGTTTTGCAGTCAAGATTTGATATCAATCAAAGTTGGAAGAAGTTTGTTCTCTACAAGGCTAGCATGGTACTATGATCCTTCTGACATTTTGTGACAACAAAATGCTTGACGGATTGGGTTGTGGGTAATGTGTAATGAGTTTATGCATATAATAATCAAATACTACCTCCGATCCTTAATATAGGACCTTGTTTGACTTTTATTTGAGTCCTAAATATAAGACTCTCAATCCACTTTATCTCTAATATTTATGCATTTTTTCCATGATAGTCCTTCTAACAATGGTAGTGTTAGCCAATACACTTAATTAGCAAGGATATTTTAGGAAAGACAATACCTATTTATGACAAGTAACTAACTTAACTTCTTTCCTTAATCTTCTCAAATTAGTCAACTAGCTCTTATAATTAGAACCGGAGGAAGTATTTCATAATGCTTAACGACTATTATAGAAAAACCATAAACCGAGAGAACTATCAAACTAAAAGGATACTTGATGGCAAAGCTTGTAAAGCAGGCTCGTAGTGAGGATACAAGCTAGCTCGTAGCGGTGTGTCACTATAAAAAAAAAATAGGATTACCAGCAGAATATTTCTAGTGGTTAAATAAAACCACTACAAATTAAGACATTTCTAGCGGTTTTACCTCAAACCGCAAGAAATTTGTAGTGCTCCAGTGTGGGCCCCAGAACTTTCTAGTAGTTATCGATAAACCGCTAGAAACATTCGTGCATTTTGGCGCGAAGTTTGTGCCAAACTTCTAGTGTTTATTTTCTAGCAGTTCGGGTGATGAAACCGCTAGAGAATGCAAATCGTTGTTCCATTTTCTAGCGGTTGCAAAAACCACTAGTAATTGAACAGAATTTCCAGCAGTTTTAGCAGAACCACTAGAAATTTTTTATTTTTCCTGAGGAGCTATGACAGTGGCTGCATACTGGGGTGGGGCGGGTAAAACGGCTAGAATTTTTTAGCGGTTCCTTTAAAACCGCTATAATTTTCTAGCAGTTCCTGTAAAACCGCTAGAAAATCGCGGCTTATATATACCCCCCCACCGCGTCATTTTTATTGTTTGGCCAATTTTGAAGCGGAGCTCTGCCGAATTCTCTCCACGAAGTATATCCAGATCCAGTTGCAGATTCAGATTTTCAGGTAAGAATAGTAATTTATTTATAAATAATTTTTGTTTTTATTCTTTATTTTATTTATTTTATTATATTTTTATATTAATTTTGATAACAAACAAACAAACAACAAGCCTTATCCCACTAGGTGGAGTCAGCTACATGAATCACACGACGCCATCGTGCTCTGTCAACAACCTAATCCTTAGATATGTTGTTGATTAGGAGGTCTCGTTCAATGACCTCATTCAGCGTTCTTCTCGGTCTTCCCCTGCCTCTTTTTATGGGACTCCATCTTGTTTGATCCACCCTCCTCACCGGGGCCTCCAAGGGCCTTCTCTGCACATATCCAAACCATCTTAAGCGATTTTCAACCATTTTCTCTTGGATAGGTGCCACACCGACTCTTGTCCTGATCTTTTCATTTCGAATCCTATCTTTTCTTGTATGACCACACATCCATCTCAACATCCTCATTTCTGCTACTCTGACTTTGTGCTCTTGTTTTCCCTTTATTGCCCAACATTCACTACCATACATCATAACTGGTCTTATAGCAGTCCGATAAAATTTTCCTTTAAGTTTTTCAGGTACCTTCTTATCGCAAATAACTTCGGTAGCTTTCCTCCACTTTAACCAGCCAGCTTGTATTCTATGAGAAATGTCTCCATCAATTTCCCCATCCTCCTGTATAATGAATCCTAGGTATTTAAACTTTGATACTTGAGGAATAATTTGCTCTCCCATCCTCACCTCCAAATCCCTATTACCTTGCCTCCCTCCAAAATCACAATGCATATATTCTGTTTTGTTCCTGCTCAAACGGAAACCTTTCGACTCCAAAGTCCTTCTCCATAACTCTAAACTAGTGTTAATCTCTTCTTTTGATTCCGCCATAAGAACTATATCATCTGCGAAGAGCATGGACTTAGGGATTCTTTCTTGAACAGGTTCAGTTAGAACATCCAAAATAATGTTGAAAAAGTACGGGATCAGAGAGGATCCCTGATGTAGGCCAATCTTAATAGGGAAGTCCTTATATTAATTTTGATAGACTAGCTTAATTTAGTTAGAGTTAATAGTAATTGAGGCTACTTTTTATAGAGTTAATAGAAGTAGTTATATTTTTTTTATGAGTTAACGAAAAATTTAGATATAGGAATATCTGTTTTTCAATTAATATTATTTGATATTATTATTTAGAGTTAATGGAAATAATTATTATTTGATATAATTATTTATTTTGAATAATTGTTAGTTGTAAAATATATTTTTTAATTTCAATTGCTATTTGCTATTATTAGGATGAGTCGTCGACTAGGGAAAGAGTCGATCGATCCTGATAGAGCAGGACCCAGCAAGAACCGTGGTGGTGGCAGTCATGGTGCTAGTGAGCCGTTCCTGAGTATTCATGACTACGATCTAAACAAAGAGGATATCCTGAGCTTTATGGAGCACAATGATATCCAGCAGACTGAGGAGGCTCATTTTTCGGGGGATGAATAATCCCATGGTGATGTTGGTGAGGAGGAGGAGGAGCAGCAGCAGCAGCAGGTTCAAGGGAATGAGAATCCCCATACTGAGCAGTGTCCTGCTCCCAGACACCAGACCGGTTTTGAAATGGAATTTGAGGGTAAGTATTTATTTAACTTCTTTAAATTTGTTAACTATTTAATTTAATAGAAATTGTTTTAGTTCATTAATATATAATTAATTTGTTAATTAAATTTTGCAGACTTTGAGGGGACAGGTCCTATAGGAGGTTGACAACCAGAGAACAGTCTATGATGACTAGCGAACGAGTGGTTGTGCCGTTGAATGAATTAGGCCAACCGAACAAGAAAAGTAGCCAGCTATATAACAAGTATATATTTGCCTTCTTGGTTAGCAGTGGACCATGTTCCCCATTTATATGAAGGATTGGAAGAAAATCACTTAGGACAAAAAGTAGTAAGGTTGGAAAATGATGAAGAAAATATAAAATTATTATTTATAATTTTTTAAATTTAAATAAAAGAATATATATTTTGTTTTTAAATTGTTTAATTGTTTGATTGTAATTTTTTTATTTATTTAGTTAACTTGTTGTTTATAATATTTTTAAATTAGTTAAATGAATATATATTTTTTTTAAATTACTTAATTGTTTGATTATCATTTGTTATTGCTGTAATTTATTTTTATTGATAATATTTTAAAATTATTTAAATAAATATATATTTTTTATTTAGATGATTTTATTGTTTGATAATAATTTGTTATTTATTTCATTAATTTATTACTTATAATATTTTTAAATTAGTTGAATGAATATATATATATATTTATTTAAATTACTTGATTGTTTGATTATGATTTGTTATTTATGTAATTTGTTTTTATTTATAATATTTAAAAATTAATTAAATGAATATATATTTTTTATTTAAACTAGTTAATTGTTTGATTATAATTTGTTATTTATTTCATTAATTTATTGTTTATAATAATTTTAAATTAGTTGAATGAAAATATATTTTTATTTAAATAACTTAATTGTTTGATTATGATTTGTTATTGCTGTAATTAATTTTTATTGATAATATTTTGAAATTAGTTAAATGAATATATTGCTAGATACTGGCAGATATACCTAGTGGAGTCCCGAAGAGAGACTGGTCAAGTTATGTTTATTTTAGGATGTCGGCTGACCAGAGGATATGATAATATTGCATTAATTATAATTTTTTTTATTTTTTATCCCATTTGACTAATTTATTTTAATTTTTTTATATTTTATTTCAGGTTCTTTCCTAGAGAAATACTGGGAGCGTCAGGCATCAGACAATACGTCATAGGGTTGGATCCAAGAGCTTTGCTATCACCTATGACGAGATTGTAATTATTTGAAAAGAATTTGTTAAATGTGTATATGTATTTAATTTGTAATTAATAATTTCTTTCATTTACAGAGGGAAAAGACGCGGCAAGAGCGGGGATACACGCCCACCTATGGCGAGATGTGGGCAATTCTATATAGACCTCGAGACGGGCCTGCATCGGATGAGGTTAAGGAGATGGCGATAAGTAATTAATTAAATATTAGTATAATATCATAGTATAAATATTATTCCATACTAATTAATATCTTTATATTAATTTTGATAGGCGCAGATGACTCGGGTCAATGCCAAGCTGCGTGAGTCTCAGGGGTTTGCCTTGGATCCTACCGCCTCACTTTTAGCGGGTCGTGGCCGAGCGCAGCATCCTAGCCGAGTTAGCGGGCTCGGTCTTAGACCCACACCGACTAGGTTGCCTCGCTCAGGTGGCGCTGGCCCTTCATACACTGTAGGGAGCTCTCAAGCGAGCGCAAGAGTGAAGCGACCGGGTTCCTCATCCTCAGACGAGTTGCGAGAAGAGCTCAGGCGAGAGATGGAGGCCAGGATGGAAGAGCGTGATCGTAAGTTCCAATTGCAGCTTGACCAGTTGAAGGCAGTTGCTATGGCCATGCGTGATGTGGGATCACTATTGCTCCAAACATCCCGATGGTAGATATGATTAGTTTTGATGATGTCAAATAATAGAGCAAAAAGTTTACATAAATTATTTATCTCATATTTAATATCTTGTGATCATATTTAATATCTTGCGTAGTTTCCTCAAGAAAAGAAATGAGTTATTATGTTGCATTTTGAGTTATGGAGAATGATCAAGAGAAAGAAGAAGAAGAGAGATTGAGAAAAGAAGAACTTGCAAGATCAAATGAAAATATCAAGATTCAAGTTCATAGATTTGATGTTAAATGTTGCTATACTCAATCAGAAGTTTGAATGGCTCAGTCGGAAGCTAAAATATACAACCGGGAAGTTATACCATCATATATTGAGTCACCCTTTATATAAACATGGAAAATAAGCTTCAGAGATGATTTTCATGGGCAATTATTGATCACTTGATCGATCATCCATTTATCGATCAAGTTATCGATAAAATACATCCTCTGTTATGCTCTGTTCTTCCTTCAGCTATGACATAGGTTTGGTATTTCTTCAATATCTCTCAAATCACAAATCCGTTTGAGGTGAAACTTGATTATTATGAAACTAGACTCAGAACACGGTTCATGGACACCAAATTCACCTTCAAAGAGTTTCATATGAGGGAGATACGTTGTTCGAAAAATTGCAGTAAGGATTAACGCCTTCATTCCGACCTTTAGTCATTGTGATGAAGATAACTTTGCAACCACAACTAATTTTGAGGTAATTCTTGTTGCATTAGAAAGTAGACTCAAAGAGCTTTCTGGGGATAGGTCATTTGCAAAATTTGGAGCTGAATTGGAATATTTATGATCACTCAAAGTTGACCTTCGTTTTGCTTGAATCAGAATTCGAAATTATTGAGGTAAAAACCAGAAGTTCTACATAGATTGATTAAACTCTTAAACAACATGTTACTCAAAGATGTTATTGAGTAAAAGCTCTAGAAGAGATGAAGAAATGAAAAGCCATTATCATATGTTACTCGAGCCTGATCAAGCGACTACATACTCATCGAGTTACTGGTACTATCTCCTCAATTCTTCTCTTTTATCTTCATACATATTATTAAGGTTTTATCAGTAACATGTTGGATAAATGGTTTTCGGATAATGATATGGATAAAGGTATTTATCGATCACTTGATCGATAAACAAGGTTAACGTTATGGATAAATAGGCATTTATCGATAACATGATCGATAAATAGATTATCGATGAGAAGACAGATAAATGGTAATGCGTTCTACTCATTCTATGTTTTGCTTTAGTCTCCATTTATCGATCACCTTATCGATCAGTCATTTATCGATAATATGATCAAACATTGCTTCATATCTCTACGTGCAAGTATTGATTTCGGTAGCTTATCGATCACCTGATCGATCAGCAAATTATCGATCACATGATCGATAATCAGTACATTGTTTTTAAATCATGGTTCTTCGATCACCAGATCGATAATCACATTATCGATAATATGATCGATCACAGCACTTCATGTTTGCCTTGTTTTACATATAACGTGATCGATAACTCAGTTCTTTGACTATACAGGATTAAACTTCTTTATCGATCACTTGATCGATCATTACTTAATCGATCACCTATTCGATTAACCTACATAGCCTGTATTTTCACTGAATATACTTTTGCTTATTGTTTATCGATAAGGTTATCCATAATCCATTTATCGATAATGTGTTCGATTATTATTGGTTTAATATCTGTTTCTATAACACCTTGTTTATCGATAACCTGATCGATCAACAAGTATTCGATCACTTGTTCGATCATTGTACAAGTTCATTTCATAACAGTATTTCACGATGATTTCGAAATCTTTTATCGTTTTATCTTTAAGCTTTTCTCAGCCTTCTTTTTACACATAACTCTCTATTAAAAGGATACGAAGGCAAATGTAACTTGAAAAGGTTTATTCTTGAATAAATCATTTTTGGGTCACTGTATTCATGCTTCATCATTTATCGATCATTTGTTCGATCATCATATGATGCATAATCTATTCGATAAATCGCATCTATTTGCTATATCTTTTCTTCATGTAATTAATCGATAACATAATCGATCAAAGGATTATCGATTAAGGCATCGATTAAGTAAGTTCATCTTACTTTCTGAACATCTGATGATTGATTCCATGTTTTCCAACTTATTGTTGCAAAGATTATCAGATACTTATCACTTGATCCGAGGAAGATTATTTCAGGTAAAGAGCCACAACGAATTTATGATGTGAAGAATCGACTTTTGTCAGAAGCTTTCAACGGCTAGTTTCAACGGTCATATTCTTCAAGCCAAATGGGAAGAAAGTGCTCAACGGTCAAGTACCCAATATCATCTATAAATAGAAGAGCATTCAAAACAAGAAGAATAAGAAGAGTCTGAGCTTACAACATCAAATGCTAAAATGCCGAATCAATATATTCTCATTTAGAGCTCCGAGAGAAAACTCCTTGTCTCTGTACTTCATACTCTAAAACTTATGTATTCATAAGATAGAGAGGAGAGTTTCCAAAACGTGCTTAAGATTCATCTATCACTTCTTTGAGAGAAGAAATATTCAATCTTCCTTATCATTATTAGATCGTATCCTTACGGTGTGTAAGGGGGAGTTTTTACCTCAGTGTGAGGTTGTTGTTGAATTAGACTGGTTAGTCTAAGGATTGTAGTGGTTCTCAAGTACCCGTGTTAAACTTGAGGGAGATAGTCGATTGAAAATCTCAGGAGGAGCCTGGGGACTGGACGTAGGTCAGTGAGAACCGAACCAGGATAAATCACAGTTTGCATCTTCTCTTCCCTTACCTTTTTATATTTCCAGCTAAACCATTTTACTACTGTGATTATACTTATGTCGATTCATTGATTTTATACTCAGAATTTCTCATGAATTTCATTACATTGCGAAAAGGTTTTTAATTTTAACTAACACCCAATTCACCCCCCTCTTAGGTGTTCAGCCATTCTTACATTTGGTATCAGAGCAGATCACTTGTTTAAAGGATCTAACGATCTCAAGTACCAAGATCATGGCTGATTTTGAAGGTTTTGATTATACAATTCCACCATTTCTCAAAGATATTGATTTTTGGTATTGGAAAGCTCGTATGATACGATTTTTGAAAACTATTGATTTTGATATGAGATATGTTTTTACAAATGATTTTGTTTTTAAACGAAGAAAGGATTGGACCGAAAAAGAAAAGAAAATGTTTTCTTTGAACATTCAAGCAATGAAAATTCTGTATAGTGCTTTAACTGAAACTGATTATGAGAAAATCAGATCTTGCTCTACTGCCAAGAATATTTTAGATACTCTTGACTCTTGTTATACTTCTAACACTTGTGTTGAAACTAAATGTGAAGGCAGTTCACTTGAGACCGATCAAAAAGGGGATACACAATCATCCACTCTCAGTGAACAAATGGAAGTCGAGATCGAAGAAGGTGAAATCACACAATACTTCCATAAGTCTGTCAACAAAGAAGAACAAGAGGAAGATGAGCATTAAGAAGAGCTCAATATGGATGAATATGATGAATCATTATTTGGAGCTCAAGATGCACTTAAGGTAAATGGTCCTAATTCTTCTCGTACATTACTTGTGGAAAATGATTTTGAAAGTTTGCATAAAACTATTGATCAACCAGTCATTGATTCTGTTTTTAAAAGTAAAAATGTTTTTAAACATGCTGGAAAATTTACTGGGAAGAAAGAAATTACAAAGAGAAATCATTTAAAATTGCATTCTTTTGACCAATGCAATATTTGCATAAAATCTCATGGATATCATTCTGTTATTTGCAATTATTGTGGTAAATTAGGTCACATTTCTCAAATATGCTATTTTTGAAGAAATCCTAATATGAGAAATAAATTTGTTTGGGTTCCTAGAGGACAAGTAAGGTCCAATGCTAACAGTCAAGGACCCGAAGCAAAATGGGTACCAAAATGTTCTTCTAGTATTTCAATTTTACAGGATATTTCTAAGAACGGACATATTGGCTCAAAGAAGAAGAAAGTGCCTAAGAGAGTTACTCACATGATCAATAAGAGAACTCTTAGAGCACCCATTGCTGGAATTACAAAGTTCAATTATAAGAAGCAATGGATACAAGCCAAAGGAGTACGTTGCACCTCAAGGATGGACTACCACAGTGTAAAATTTGATTATCTTGAGGAGAACAAGAAAAGGAGGATCTCTCAAGCATTAAGTAGAAGACTCATTGAGTCTACATTTTATGAGAGAACATTGCAAGCACCCAAAGCGAGGAATCAGAAGTCTCAACTTCACAGAAAGATGCATTGGGTATGCAAAAGCAATCCTCCAAGTACCTAAGGAAGAAGGGAGCAAGCCTTTCCTCAAGATTGTGACCACAAAGGAATTGATGAACAAATCTTGAGAAAGCTTATCTGATATGGATTTTGGCACTGAATGTGGAAAGAAGAAAAATCAACACTAATCCATCAAAATCAAGCAAGCTGCCACAAGGACAAGAGGAAATATGGTGATATCTAATCTTTACCTTTTACTGTGCTGATATGAAATTCATATTTGGGTAATGAATGCTTGTTCCTTGTTGCATTCCATTAGCAATCAATCTTTTATAGTCTTTAAATTATTTTCTGATTGCTAAATGGACCGAAAATAGAATTGTGCATAGTTTTCTATGTGTTGGTATTTTCAAATGCACAATCCAAATTTTTTTTTAAAACTCATTGTGAAAGTGCATACAAATGATTTGAAAGATATTCATTTTTGTTTTGCATTCAAATGATTTGAAAGATATTCATTTTTGTTTTGCATTCAAATGATTTTCAAAATTGGAAGTTAATATTTTGAGTGCTAAAAGTCAGAAATGCTTCAAATCCTTCTAATAGAGTTTTCTCCATCTCTAACGTGTTAATTCCTGATCTTAATGTGCTATCCTATACTTGAACTCCTAAATCCTATTTTTGAACAAGTTAGACCTTCAATCTAACAAGTTAACCATCCATATGAGTTTCAAGTCTATCTTTACGGAAAGATTCCAATACGTCAAATTCTTATGCTTGATGTGTTTATCATTATTGACTGAGTTATTCCAAGCATGATTATGCGATTAAACATTTCAATGGAATGACTTATATAGCCTCTAGAATCTATTTAACCTACTAGTCATTTGGACTAAAGAGTTAATGTACTTCATTATTCAAAAATCCAGTATTTGAGTGTGAGCAAAGTCTTTGAACCTCCATTGTGAAAAGCCTTTCGGCTAACATCTTATCCATATGACTTTTACTCTCAGAAAAACTCTCTAACGTGTTAATATTGTTGTTTGACATGTTATCCGATCTAATCTTATAAATTGAAGCTATATGATATTTTCCCTCAATTTGTTGACTTCCACATTTTTTTTAAAACAAAAGTATTTACTTTTAACAAGTTTTTTTAAAAAACTTTGTTTTCAACATTCATATTTTAAACAAGTGCGTTAAAAACCTTATTTCAAAGGAAGCATTATTTATCTTCTAGCTTCATGTGCATATTTTTACATAACGCTTATGATTTGAATAAATCATCGTTTTCAAATTCATGATCATTCATGGCTAACCTGTTTTCACGCAAGCTCTTAGTTTTTCATAGAGTTGATCTGATCAAATCTGATTTCAAAAGAATTTATGATTGATGATCTTTTAGTTATAAAATCTTTTGATACCTTCCTTGCTCAGAAATCATATGGTTTAATCCATATAAGAGCATGAGAGTCATTATAGCTAACATGGTGTGGACCCAAGAGAAGTTGGGTACCGAAGAACTAATATTTGTGTTGTAGGCATCCTAAAGAATTATAAGATAAAATTCTATTGATGGAGATGTCAATGATGGGAGAATTGAATTTCTTCCTCGGGTTGCAAATCAAACAGAAGAAGAATGGGATCTTCATATCTCGAACAAAGTATCTCAAAGAACTTCTGAAGAAATATGGTCTGAAGCACGCCAAGAGTGCAAATACACCTATGAGCTCAACCATATCATTGGACGCGGACGAGAATGGCAAGGATGTGAACTTGACTAAATATAGAGGGATGATTGGATCACTACTCTACCTCACGGCAAGCAGACCAGACATTCAATTTAGTGTGGGAATGTGTGCCAGCAATCAATTAACTCCCAAGCAATCATATGAAGAAGCCGCTAAGAGAATCCTCAGATATCTTGTTGGAACACCAAACCTGGGAATATGGTATCCAAAGAAAGGAGTAGAATATCTAATGGGATACTCAGATGCTGATCACGGAGGATACAAAACAGACAGAAAAAGCACCAGTGGACAATGCCAATTCCTAGGAGGCTGTCTTGTTCGTGGTCTAGTGAGAAACAAAACACTGTGGCCATATCTTCTACAGAATCAGAATACATTGCCACTACCAGCTATTGTGCTCAGATTTTATGGTTAAAACAATAATTACAAGATTTGGGAATCAAGTTGAAGGAAATCCCAATCCTGTGTGACAACACAAGCACAATCAACCTGTTTAAGAATCCAGTTCATCATACCCGAACCAAGCATATTAATGTTCGACATCACTTCATTCGGGACCATGTTCAAAAGAAAGATGTAAAAGTAGAACTCATTCCTACCGAATATCAAATAGCTAACATTTTCACAAAGCCTCTCGACCTGCAAAAGTCCAAATACTTTAGAAGAGAATTGGGAATGGTAAATCCCAATGGGCTGTAAGAAATTCTACATTACTTCTTTATTTTGAGTATTTAGATTTAATGTTTTGATGATTAGAAAACTAACTTAAGCATCGAAGAGGATAGAAATTTGTTTTGCAGGAAAGCTCTGTTTTGATGTTGAAAAACAGAGGTCAACAGAGTAGGGATTGATCGATAAAAGCATCGATAATCATGTCTCGTAGAAGACTCAATTTATCGATCACCTTATCGATAAATCCAATTTATCGATCAACTCATCGATCAACAGGATATATGGAATTGACTAGAAATGATGGGGAGCAGAATTATGGATAACCTGATCAATAACTCAATTATCAAATAATTTATCGATCAACAGCAGAAAGAGACTATTCGGTCAATCAGTCAAATGGGTAAGGTTTATCAATCTATTAATCGAACATTGATTAATCGATCACATGATCGATCAACTTAGACAGGTATGACCTCTCACTACAAAAATTATTCATAACATATTCGATCAATTGCTTTAACGTGATCTATAATTATGCATTGTGTTTCAACTATTCTTATTCAATCATCCTTAGTCTCCACCCTATCAATTTTCTGATTAACGGGGAACTTCACATTCACATGTGTCTTATATCTTAAAAGCTAGGGGTGTTCATACTTGACTCGTCCCGGTCAACCCGTCCCGGTTCCGGTCTTATTGGAACGGGACGGATCCGTCCCGAAATTTTTTGGAACGAGACAAACTGGGACGGGACAGAAATAGGACCGGGACGGGACGGGACACGGGACGGGGTCGTCCCGTCCCGGTCCCGTCCCAATATATATATTTTTTAAACATCTTATATTATATTTATATATTATATGTTAAAAAGTTTTAAAAAAAAAATGAACCGGAAGGCGGAACCGAGGAAGCCCTAAGCCCCCCCAAAGGCCCAAACCATCTGAGATTCTGTCATTCTGATTTCTGAGTATCTAACCCGACCATCTCTGCCTCTCTGACTCTCTCGGTCTCTCCGGTCTCCGCCTTCACTTTCGTTCCCTTCGGATTTCAGACAGCGACGGCCGATGGAGCAATGAACCGTGTCCGGTGTCTCGCACTCTCACCAGTCGGCAGTTGCCTCTCAGAGTCTCAGTCTCCGCTCTCGGCTATTGTCTGATCTGCGAAGTGCGAAAGAGGCCGTCGGCTACTTGGCTATACTTACTCTGCCTCTCTCATCTCGGCTTCAGCTCTTCACTCATAGAGTCACAGTCCCTAGTCCATTGAAGTCGCAACCTTAGCAGCTTCTCTCCAGCCGCCAGTCCATCGTCGGCGTCGGGTAGATTGCAGACTGGCCTCATCTTGTCTCCAACCATTCGATTTCTGCTTTCTCTGTTTCTCATACTCGTGAGTTTTCATCCATGCTTGTTGATTTCATCTTAATATCTAGCACGAGATTTCTGCTTTCTTCGTATGAATATGGACTTTGGCTGATTGAGATTTGTCTGATATTCTTCACAAACGACATAGAGAAAAGAAAATCTTTTGTGAAATGAGTAAAACCCACCGATTTAATTTGCCTCATTCGCTGGTTCTCTGAATTTTTCTGGTTGTTGAATTGTTTAATAATTTGTATGTATCATTCGGTTGATGGTCTGTGAAGTAGTAATATTAATATATATAATTGTAGATTCAGTGTTTGATTTCTAGATGATGCTATTAAAACTGTACGAAAATTTTACAATAAATTCTTGAAAGCTAATTGAACCTTTATGATCATTTTGAAGAACTTCTCTTTGTGAACAAAGATGAACTCTGTCACAAACACTACTGAAGGAAACACTCAAACAACTGAAGAAAACACTGAAACACAGTCACAAACTGCTGAAAGAGGTTCAGGACAAGCAGATAATGTAGATCAAATCACTACATCACAAGGTGAAGATAAGGGGGATGAATCAAATGTTGATGGATCAAGAAAGAGAAAAAAATCTTTAGCTTGGTTACATTTTGAGAAGTTGCCTCCAGAGCAGTGGAAAAATGGAGAACCAAGGGCAAAGTGCAAGTATTGCCCAACAACAATTGCTTGCCATCCTACCACACATGAGACAGGTGGACTTGTTAAACATTTACAGAGGTGTCCTAGAAATCCCCATAGGGCTAACAAGTTGAAGCAATCCATGTTCTCAATAGGGGCTGGTGGTAAAAGTTTGACTCATCATGTCTTTAGTCAAGACTTGTGTAGGAGAGCTCTAGTCAAATTTTTAATATTGGGAGAACTGCCTTTTCGAATAGTGGAGGGTGAAGGTTTTAAAGAGCTATTAAAGACACTAGAACCTCGCTTTCAAATTCCCTCAAGAGCAACAGTAAATAGGGATTGTTTAAAGCTGTATTATGAAGAAGCAAGAAGGTTGAAAAGGTATTTTAAAGCTTTAAATGCTCGTGTTTCTCTTACCACTGATACATGGACTTCCAATCAGAATACCAACTATACGTGTCTAATTGCTCACTGGATTGATGATCGTTGGGCTTACCAAAGGCGAATCTTGAATTTTTGCGTGGTTGAAAACCATAAAGGTGATACTATTGCAGCAGAGATTGAGAGATGCTTGTTATTCTGGGGCATTGATAAGTTGTTTACTATAACAGTGGATAATGCTTCTTCAAATGACATTGCAATATCAACTTTGAGAGATGTGTTGAAACATTGGAATGGTCTAGTATGTGATGGGGAGTTCTTGCACTTGCGTTGTTGTGCACATATTCTTAATCTTATTGTTTCTGATGGTGTGAAGGAGATGCATAAGTGTATTGAAGCCATTCGGAATGCTATTAAATATGTAAGATCCTCACCTGCAAGGTTTCGTAAGTTTAAGGATCTAGTGGAAAAAATGAAAATTGATTCGAAGAGTCTATTAAGCATGGATTGCCTAATAAGGTGGAATTCAACCTACATGATGCTGGAAAATGCTATTAAATTTAGCAGTGTTTTTGAAAGAATGGCAAAAGAAGATAGGGATTACACAAACCACTTCTTGGAGAAGAATTTAATTGGTCCTCCTGATGCATTTGATTTGAGACAAGCTAAAGTCTTCTGTAGCTTCTTGCAAGAGTTCCATGACATCACATTGCAATTTTCTGGATCAACCACTATCACCTCAAATATATGCTTCCAAAATATAGTTGATGTGTTTACCATTCTAAATGAACATGCAGAGGATCCTAATTCTTTGCTATGTGAGATGGCTATGAGGATGAAGATTAAGTATGATAAGTATTGGGGTGACTTGCAAACTCTTAACCCTCTTTTGGTGATAGCAGTGGTACTTGACCCAAGGTATAAAATGAAATATCTCACCTTTGCTGTTGAGGAGATGTTTCAAAGCCAAGCACAACGTGAACACATGTCAAAAATAGTCTCAACTGTCTTGTATCAGTTGTATGATTGTTATTCGAGTGGGCTTGACACATCTCAGTTTCATATGCAAATTCAAAGGCAAAGGAATAGACCAGCTGTAAGTGAAACTACTAGTGCATCTACCTGTGCTTCAGAACAATCAGGCTCAATTATAACTTCTGTGCATCCTAAGCGATCAGCTCGGAGGTTTGTTGCCCGATTTGAGACTGAGACTCAATCAGACAAGTATGCAGAGGTGGAGAAGTATTTGCAATCTGAGTTAGTTGAAGCACATGAGCTTGACTTTGATATTTTGGCCTGGTGGAACCTTAATGCTATGAAGTACAAAGTCCTTTCAATGATTGCACGTGATGTTTTACCCATGCCCGTGTCTACCGTGTCTTCAGAATCTGCATTTAGCACGGGGGGTCGTGTGATCGATGACTTCAGGAGTTCTTTATCCTCAAAAATGGTTGAGGCATTAATTTGTACACAAAATTGGCTATCTCCATCAACAGTGAAGCTGAAAGGACTAGACATTGATGACTTCAATGAAACTGAGATTGCAGCACAAGGTAATATCTATCTTTTAGTAGTGTTTGATTGAAGCCAAAAATTTTTTAACATTTGATATAATTCTCTCATTTTGATAATAGATTTAGTTTGATTATTAGTATTTTCGTGTATTAATATTAATATGATTACGCCCTTTGGCTATTGGCATTTGGCTCTGTGACAATTATATCAAAGGCCGCAACAATTGGCTCTGTGACAATTATATTGTAGAAAAAAAGGTTACCATGGCATGAATTTCACGTATTTGTTGAACTCATCTGTTGGCGGTAGCATACATAATATTTACAACATCATCTTGATAAAATATATTAATAGTAGGATGAGTTAGATTGACGTGATTTAATATTATTCTCAAACCAACCCCAAATTGGGAGATCTCTGAATAATTGAGGGGGTATTTTTATCTATCATTTATTTCTTTAATTTTAATCACTTGTCTATTTTTATCTACATTAAAATTGAGCTTACTCTATTCAAGACTTCCGAGCTACTATGTCCTATTTGTTTGGGAAAAACTAAATATCAGATTTGAGTAATTTATTCTTAGCAAATCTTTTTATTGATTTTATATCATATATTTTATATTGAATGGTATTTATGTTTCATTCGTTAACGTATTATGAGAATTAAGAACTATGTATGTGTGCTGATTTTTAGTGCAACTTCATTGGTTGAACTTATTGATAATTAATAGAACCAATTATATTCAAAATTGCCTTCCACTGTAGCTCTGACTCTGATGGAGCAATATGTGGCCCTCCTTCCCTTTAATCTCTTGGGAGTCATTTTCCTTATTTTTGTTTATGCTTTCATTGGATATTTTGCATTCAAACCACAAGCACCTTTCTTAGATGTCACGAAGTAACTTCGTATAGAGAGAGAGAGAGAGAGAGAGTTTCAAAGCATGCATCATCAGAATATGCTATATTAATGAACTGTTCTGGCTGTATTAGAACAACATACTCGTTACCTTCATGCTTGATTCATATGCTTCTGTGTGCTTTGTGTGCTTTGTGGCTCTGCAAGTGTGAATATTATAAGACTATAATGAATTAATGATGATCAACATTTCATCTCTCTCTACACATGCACACACATGTTATATGTTACGGACAGTTTTAAAATTCCTTTTCTATCTGATTTATCAACTTCATATTAACAATTTTTCTTTTCTCTGTCTTCATTTGTAGAAGAATCAGCTGCCTCAAATTTGTTACATGAAGAGGAACAACCAAATAACCCGTAAATGATGGATTGTGTGCTGCTGGATGGTTTTGGTTCTGTTATTTTCTGGCTTATTTTCTGGATGAGTGTTTTTGATGATGTAGTGTTGTCATTTGGTGATGGACTATTGGACTTATTGCCTCATTAGACATTTGGACTGTTTGTAATGTTTCTTTACGGTTTGAAACCATTTTCTAGTCAATGGATTTGGTTTTATTTGTTATTTTCTGGCTTGTTACTTGTTAGTTGGTTCTGTTTTGACCAATGACCAGCACCTTGAAGATGATGACAGGGAAGGGAATAGGGGTCGGTTGATTTGCTGGTGAAAAAAAATATATAAAGCTGTATGTTATTATTTAGATTGTAAAATTGTTTATATATGAAAAATATATCTCCTATTGAAGGCCCAGATCATTTAAAACCTCCTATTAAAAGGCCCACAGCATTTTTAAGAGGCCCACACAGCATTTTTAGAAGGCTAACAGCATTTTTTTAAAAGGCCCACAATATTTCTCAGAAGCCCACAGCGTTTTTCCAAAAAAAAAAAATGGTACCGGGACGTCCCGGTCCCGTCCCGTCCCGGTCGGGACCGGGACAATATCGAGAAGAGACGGGACACGAGACAAATTTCTTGTCCCGTTACTATTCATCGGGACGGACCCGTCCCGGTCTCGTCCCGTCCCGTGAACAGCCCTATTAAAAGCTCATCTCCTTTGTCAAAATAGTATATTCATCTGCATTCACTGTCAATTGATTAGTTTTGATGATGAGTTGCTTTCACATTTTCCTTTCATGATCCAATTCGAAAACAATTTATAGAAAGGATTATGTATACATTTGATATGTGATTGTACTAACTATTCTCCTTGGAAGAAGTTGTTGAATTCATAACAGGAGAATTTATGCTATGAAAGAAACTCCTCACTGGACTATAAGGATAAATTATCAAATTTGAGGATTGATAATTTAATGCGCAATCAGGATATGGAGAAAAGAGAAAGTGATTGAAGATAGAAAGATTATTGGCATCAACCTTCTAAGCATAATCACCAATGCCAATACGAATGAGCATTATGCCTGGCAATGGACTTGATGGATCAATTTATCAACTTTCCGAATTCAAATGAGCATTTCTAAACCCTCTCTCTTATATTTCTGAACATTGATGCATTACATGGTTTGCATGCACTAAGAGACGAGAATAATATAGGGGGAGAGATTACCCCTCACACGGGAGCCATGTCCTTTAAACTTTTTGCTGATGTCAAATAAGGGGAGAGATAGGCATGAAAAATATGTTGCATCGAATTTGATTTCATATCATCCATATTTTTAACAAAGGATTTGTCATCATCAAAAAAGGGGAGAATGTTAGATATGATTAGTTTTGATGATGTCAAATAATAGAGCAAAAAGTTTACATAAATTATTTATCTCATATTTAATATCTTGTGATCATACTTAATATCTTGCGTAGTTTCCTCAAGAAAAGAAAGGAGTTATTATGTTGCACTTTGAGTTATGGAGAATGATCAAGAGGAAGAAGAAGAAGAGAGATTGAGAAAAGAAGAACTTGCAAGATCAAATGAAAATATCAAGATTCAAGTTCATAGATTTGATGTTAAATGTTGCTATACTCAATCAGAAGTTTGAATGGCTCAGTCGGAAGCTAAAATATACAACCGGGAAGTTATACCATCATATATTGAGTCACCCTTCATATAAACATGGAAAATAAGCTTCAGAGATGATTTTCATGGGCAATTATTAATCACTTGATCGATCATCCATTTATCGATCAAGTTATCGATAAAATACATCCTCTGTTATGCTCTGTTCTTCCTTCAGCTCTGACATAAGTTTGTTATTTCTTCAATATCTCTCAAATCACAAATCCGTTTGAGGTGAAACTTGATTATTATGAAACTAGACTCAGAACACGGTTCATGGACACCAAATTCACCTTCAAAGAGTTTCATATGAGGGAGATACGTTGTTCGAAAAATTGCAGTAAGGATTAACGCCTTCATTCCGACCTTTAGTCATTGTGATGAAGATAACTTTGCAACCACAACTAATTTTGAGGTAATTCTTGTTGCATTAGAAAGTAGACTCAAAGAGCTTTCTGGGGATAGGTCATTTGCAAAATTTGGAGCTGAATTGGAATATTTATGATCACTCAAAGTTGACCTTCGTTTTGCTTGAATCAGAATTCGAAATTATTGAGGTAAAAACCAGAAGTTCTACATAGATTGATTAAACTCTTAAACAACATGTTACTCAAAGATGTTATTGAGTAAAAGCTCTAGAAGAGATGAAGAAATGAAAAGCCATTATCATATGTTACTCGAGCCTGATCAAGCGACTACATACTCATCGAGTTACTGGTACTATCTCCTCAATTCTTCTCTTTTATCTTCATACATATTATTAAGGTTTTATCAGTAACATGTTGGATAAATGGTTTTCGGATAATGATATGGATAAAGGTATTTATCGATCACTTGATCGATAAACAAGGTTAACGTTATGGATAAATAGGCATTTATCGATAACATGATCGATAAATAGATTATCGATGAGAAGACAGATAAATGGTAATGCGTTCTACTCATTCTATGTTTTGCTTTAGTCTCCATTTATCGATCACCTTATCGATCAGTCATTTATCGATAATATGATCAAACATTGCTTCATATCTCTACGTGCAAGTATTGATTTCGGTAGCTTATCGATCACCTGATCGATCAGCAAATTATCGATCACATGATCGATAATCAGTACATTGTTTTTAAATCATGGTTCTTCGATCACCAGATCGATAATCACATTATCGATAATATGATCGATCACAGCACTTCATGTTTGCCTTGTTTTACATATAACGTGATCGATAACTCAGTTCTTTGACTATACAGGATTAAACTTCTTTATCGATCACTTGATCGATCATTACTTAATCGATCACCTATTCGATTAACCTACATAGCCTGTATTTTCACTGAATATACTTTTGCTTATTGTTTATCGATAAGGTTATCCATAATCCATTTATCGATAATGTGTTCGATTATTATTGGTTTAATATCTGTTTCTATAACACCTTGTTTATCGATAACCTGATCGATCAACAAGTATTCGATCACTTGTTCGATCATTGTACAAGTTCATTTCATAACAGCATTTCACGATGATTTCGAAATCTTTTATCGTTTTATCTTTAAGCTTTTCTCAGCCTTCTTTTTATACATAACTCTCTATTAAAAGGATACGAAGGCAAATGTAACTTGAAAAGGTTTATTCTTGCATAAATCATTTTTGGGTCACTGTATTCATGCTTCATCATTTATCGATCATTTGTTCGATCATCATATGATGCATAATCTATTCGATAAATCGCATCTATCTGCTATATCTTTTCTTCATGTAATTAATCGATAACATAATCGATCAAAGGATTATCGATTAAGGCATCGATTAAGTAAGTTCATCTTACTTTCTGAACATCTGATGATTGATTCCATGTTTTCCAACTTATTGTTGCAAAGATTATCAGATACTTATCACTTGATCCGAGGAAGATTATTTCAGGTAAAGAGCCACAACGAATTTATGATGTGAAGAATCGACTTTTGTCAGAAGCTTTTAACGGCTAGTTTCAACGGTCATATTCTTCAAGCCAAACGGGAAGAAAGTGCTCAACGGTCAAGTACCCAATATCATCTATAAATAGAAGAGCATTCAAAACAAGAAGAATAAGAAGAGTCTGAGCTTACAACATCAAATGCTAAAATGCCGAATCAATATATTCTCATTTAGAGCTCCGAGAGAAAACTCCTTGTCTCTGTACTTCATACTCTAAAACTTATGTATTCATAAGATAGAGAGGAGAGTTTCCAAAACGTGCTTAAGATTCATCTATCACTTCTTTGAGAGAAGAAATATTCAATCTTCCTTATCATTATTAGATCGTATCCTTACGGTGTGTAAGGGGGAGTTTTTACCTCAGTGTGAGGTTGTTGTTGAATTAGACTGGTTAGTCTAAGGATTGTAAGTGGCGACACAAGTGCCTGGATCAAACTTGTGGTTGTAGTGGTTCTCAAGTACCCGTTTTAAACTTGAGGGAGATAGTCGATTGAAAATCTCAGGGGAGCCTGGGGACTGGACGTAGGTCAGTGAGGACCGAACCAGGATAAATCATAATTTGCATCTTCTCTTCCCTTACCTTTTTTTATTTCCAGCTAAACCATTTTACTATTGTGATTATACTTATGTCGATTCATTGTTTTTATACTCAGAATTTCTCATGAATTTCATTACATTGCGAAAATGTTTTTAATTTTAACTAACACCCAATTCACCCCCCTCTTGGGTGTTCAGCCATTCTTACACCCGATTCCTGAGATCCCTAACGTACTCCTGCCACCAGTTCCGCCCCTGCACGACCATCAGTCATTCCTGCCCCAGCATGATTAGCTACATGCCCACCCCTAGCAGAACCAGTAGGAGGATCCAGCAACCGACGATCACAATGATGCTGCTTCTGCTCCTCACTCCTGATTTTCCCTATTTTGCTTGTATAGGATTTTATTATCTTATGTTTTATGTGGATATTTATTTAAATTTTATGTTTACTTGCTTGCTTTTATTATTTCTTTCTATAATTTTATTTATATCAAGTATTACTTAATATATTGTTGCATTATATAAAACATGCTAAACATATATTCTTTTAACATTAAAATTCATTCTTAGAATATGTATTTTAATATTTAACATATCATGGAATTTTTTAAATTTTATGCATACATATATTATTAATAACTTTTAATACCTATTTATTATTTTAATATTTTTGTAAAAGTTAATATAATAAATATTAATTTATTCTAACAGATATTTTGTAGCGGTTATAAACCACTACAAAACAAAAATGTTTTCAATTTCTAACGGTTAAATAACTGCTAAGGAATTCAAATTTGCCTACTCACTGGAAATTCAAATTTCCCTCCTTCCTCAAAATTTCTAGCAGTTGTAAATCGCTAGAAAATAAAAAAATTTCTAGCGGTTAATTGACCGCTACAACATTCATCAGAAATTCAAATTTCACGGTGCCTTAAAATTTCTAGCGGTTATAAACCGTTAGAAAATATGTAACCATTGCACAGCTCTAAACCGTTAGAAAATGTATAACCGCCTGAATGCAAATTTTTAGCTGTTAAAACCGCTAGAAATTTCTAGCAGTTTATAACCACGACAAAAAGTTGAACGTTATGTAACCGTTAGCAGCCTCCTTTATAAGCTAAAGAAATCCATCTAAAATTCATTTAAACTTCTCTTTGAGCTTCCTATGTCATATGTTCACGAAATTTGAGCAACATTAGTGATGGATAAGTCGTGGATCAACTTGCACCGTTCGACTTCGTAATACTTGGCTGGTCTAAACTATTTCTTGGATTTTACTTTTGCTAATGCCGCCATAAATGGTAAGATTCAGTGTCTATGTCCTAAATGAAATTTCAAGAAGTGGCATCCCAGATATATTGTTAGAGAACATTTGATCTTTAAGCCTTTCCTGCAAGAGTATGTATTTTGGCAACTACATGGGGAACGACCAGATATGGTTGCTGAGTCAGTTCCAGTAGTTTCATGGATGGGAGTTCGAGTGGATGAAACCCATGCCGTGAATGATGTTGTGCGTGATGCTTTTGGCGTTCATGAAAGTGAGGATCTTAACAAAGATGAAGTAGAGGAGCCTCAATTGGAGTTTCTTAGAAACGAAAGTGCTCAAGAATTTTTTGACCTCATGAGTGAAGCTGACAAGCCTCTTTATTTTGGGTGCACAAAGTATTCTAAGTTGTCATTCTTGGTGAGGTTGTATCATATCAAATGCTTGTGTGGTATGACTGACAAGGCAATGTCCATGCTATTGGAATTGCTAGGAGATGCTTTCCCTCAGGCTGAATTCCCTCCATCTTTTTATGAAGCAAAGAAGATTATTAACAAGCTTGGCCTGAACTACCAGAAGATAGATGCACGCCCAAATGTCTATATGTTGTACTGGGGAGATGATGCAAACAAGGAGACTTGTACGAGATGTAAGACGTCTCGTTATAAGTCAATAAGGAAGGGAAAAAGCAGAAGAAGAAACCAGCCAAAATTCTCAAGTACAATTTATCATAACGTGTTACTTGTTCCGTCTCTAAATATTCAATATTTGAAATTCTCAATACAATTGATTATAATGTGTTACTTGTTCAGTATTTAAATATTCGATATTTGAAATTTTTAATACATTATTTATTTAGATACTTTCCTTTGAAACCGCGATTGCAGAGAATGTATATGTCATCAAAAATGGCTCAGCACATGAGGTGGCATGTGACTGAGGAAAATCCAGATGGTAGGTTAAGGCACCCACGAGATTCGGAGGCATGGAAAACATTTGATACGAAATTTCCAGACTTTGCCAGTGATCCTAGAAATGTACGTCTTACGTTGGCAACTGATGGTTTCAATCCCTTCGAAAACATGAGCGCAAGTTACAGTATCTGGCCGGTGGTGTAAATTGTATACAATCTATCACCTTGGATGTGCATAAAGCAGAACTCCTTTTTGCTTTCCATGATCATTCCTGGCAAGAAAGCACTGGGAAATGATATAGACGTATACTTGCAACCGTTGATACACAAATTGATCGACCTATGGACGAATGGTGTTGAGGCATATGACTCATATGACAAGCGACTATTCAATCTTTGTGCAGCCTTGATGGGGACAATAAGTGATTTTCCTAGTTTGGGAACTTTGTCTGGTTGGTACATCCATCCTGGGTTGGCTTGTCCTAAGTGTAATTTTGATTCAGTACCATGTCACCTTCCATACAGTCACAAGTGGTGCTTCATAGGACATCGACGGTTCCTCGATTTCATGCACAAATTTAGATTGCAATGGATTCACTTTGATGGGAATAGGAGAAGAGAGATCCTCCTGTTACTTTGTCTGGTGTGGATATTTTGCGGCAGTTAGAAGATGTTAATGTCGAGTTTGGTAAAAATGTAGATCCCGAACGACTAGGACGACGATCTCATGGGACATCTAATGCGCAACCTATGCAATGGCGGAAGAGAAGCATATTTTTCACTCTTCCTTATTGGGAATTTAATTTGCTACGACACAGTTTGGATGTTATGCACATTGAAAAAATGTGTGCAATAATATGCTATATACGTTGTTCAATGAAGCTGGAAAGTCCAAAGACCATCTTGTAGCTAGAAAAGATTTACGGGCCTAGGGAATTCGTGAAGAGGCTTAGCCTAATGAAAACGACAAGTTTCAACCAGCTAAATTCACCTTGACAAAGCAGAACAAAGATATCTTCCTTTCGACGTTGAAGAACCTAAAAGTAGCAGATGGATATTCTAGCAACATCTCAAGATGTATCAATCTGCAGGCTCAAAAAGTTACTGGGTTAAAAAGTCATGACTCTCATGTTCTTATGCAATAGTTACTTCTACTGGCCTTGAAAAACACACTTCCTTTTGATGTATCAGTGGTTTTGGTAGAATTATGTTCATTTTTCAAGAAGTTGTATGCGAAGGTCTTGATAGTGGAAGGGCTTGATCAGCTGCAAAATAAAATAATTCTTATAATTTGTCACTTAGAGATGATATTTCCTCCATCATTCTTCACTGTTATGGTTTTGTTGACTGTCCACCTTGCTCAAGAAACAAAGGTTGTAGGCCTAGTTCACTATCGATGGATGTACCTTATAGAGAGGTACAATTGATTATCTTTTATCCCCTGCCGCCTCTTTAAATTTCATTGTTATTTCATTTCTTCGCAATTATTAATGGAATATTAATTTGCAGGTACTTGGGATAATTAAAATCATATGTTAGGAATAATGCGTGGCCTGAGGGGTCAATAGCAGAAGGTTATTCTGGAGATGAGGTCCTAACTTTCTGTTCAAGGTACTTTGATGACATAGAGACATCTTTTAACTGCCCGCGTCACGTAGATAATTCTCCTCCTGGTCCTTCCACATCAACTTTATTTCCTCTTGTCAAGAAACCAGTTAGAGGATATGAATTCTTCAGACTCACTCCCACAGAGAAACTCCAGGCACACAAGCATGTTTTGATAAATTGCAGCCGTTTGAACCCTTCATGAAGTAAGTATTAGATAAGCTCACTAACTTTTATACTTTATATTTGTTTCTCACTGACTCTTCTAACAAAATCACTTCACTGTAGTGAGTTTAGAAGTTACCTTAGGCGGCAGCCCATGAGGGCGTGCACGTTCTGCCGACATTGATAAAAGAGTCCACAAAGAGTTTCCCGGTTGGTTTACACGTCGAATACGTAATGACAATAGCCCATACACAGATGAATTCAAAGCTCTTTCCCTCGGTCTGTTAGACCATACACGAAGGTTTATCGCGTATAATGTCAACGGCTTCAAGTTCTATACGGTTGGACATGATCAGGGATTGCTCACACAAAACTCTGGAGTTTGCGGGACATTCGCGACAAGATGTTATGCTAGCAGCAGTGATAGCGATATGCGCTTTGGAGGCGTCACTTACTATGGAAAGCTAATTGACATCATTGAGTTGAGTTACTAGCTTTTCACCGTAACTCTGTTCAAGTGCTCCTAGACAAATACAACAACTTCACAGGGACTCGCTACTAACCACTTGGGCATCACCTCTGTTAATTTCTCAAGACTTATTCATACGGGAGAATCTAAAGATGATGAGCCATATATTCTTACTTTCGAGGCACACCAAGTTTACTATGTCAAGGACGAGAAATATAAAGACTGGAATATGGTCGTTTACCTCAAGCCACGGGATCTTTATGATATGGGTGATGGTGATATTATTTATGACAACGAACCCTTCCAACCCCTGAATTTTGAAAACTTCTTTCCTTAAGGAGACGATAATTTGACAATTATCAGGTATATGTCTTTTCTTAAATTATTTAAATAATTAACTACTAATTATTAATTTTCTCTAAATATATTATAATTCTAACATAATTTTTTTAAATATCTCTTTTCAGGCAGGATAAAGATCAAGAATAGCAGTTTCAAAATTTTTTATCATTTGAAAATTTTCATTTCATAAATAAATATGTATAAATTAAAATTGATTCAGTTTTTTAAAAAGTAAAAAATTACAATTTGTAGCAGTTACATAACCGCTACAAATTGTGAAACCGCTAAAAATACTAGTGGTTTTATAATACGCTATAAAATATAAGGACGCTACAAAATGAATAAAATGCTATAAAAAAACTGCTACAAATATCTCGCTGATCTCTGTAAATACCACATCACCTATTCATTCATTTATCCCATCTCTTTTCCTTCCTCTCCCATTCTTTTTTATAATTCTCTCTTTTTTTTTATTCTTTGATATGGTAGTTTTTTTCTCTTTATTATATGCCAAGGTGATTATTATTTTATAAGTATTAATATCCTTTATTTGTTTTTATTTATAATTTACTAACATATTCATATCTCTTTTTTTCTCAGATTTTTCTTCTTCATATTTGTCATACCTTCGTTAACTGATTCAAGCACTTCTCAATATAACAGTTTAGGTTTAATATTATAAACTATCTCATCTTTCATTCATCTATCTTATTAAATTTAATTCACTTCATTTGACACAATCATAACTTAATTACTTATTATTTATTACAAAATTCAAATGTATAACATGTAATACATTAGTAATAATACATATTAACAAAAATTCTCTAATATAATCTACTTAATGGTTTTTAAATTTATAATATTATATTTTTTAATAATCAAACATCTCAATTTATTTTTTTCGCTTGAAATAAACTTTCTAGCGGTTTGAAAACCGTTAGACAATGAATAAAAGAGGGACAGATTTCATAAAATTGAAATACCCGCCATATTTCTAGCGATTAATAACCGCTAGAAATGTTTTGGCACCAATTACAAAATTTCAATTCCCAACAAAATTTGATTTACTCCGAATTTTTTAGCGGTTAATAACCGCTAGAAAATTATGGCTCCAAAATGAAAATTTTTGTTTCCCAGCAAAATGAAATTTCGCTCAAAAGTTTCTAGCGCTTAATTAATCGCTATAAATTTTTCAGATCTTTCTAGCGGTTCATAACTGCTAGAAATTTTCACTTTCGGTACTTGTTTTTTCTAGCGGTTATTTTAATCGCTAGAAGTTTTCTGGCGTTTTGACCACACTGTGTAGCGGTTCACATAACCGCTAGAAATCTCTTTCTAGCATTTGATTTTCCAGCAATTTGTGTAACCGCTGCAAATGTTGTTTGCAGCAGTTATAATCGCTATAAAAGTCATATTTTAACCGTTATAAAATACATGTTTTTTTGTAGTGTGTGTTGAAGGTGGTACGAGCTGAAATAAGCTGCATCTTGGTTGGCTAGCAAAGCCTGCCAGCTCACCTAATTTTTTTTTAATAAAAGGCTATTATTATTAGTTTGGGTTGTACTTAGTTTGAAATGTTGAAATTAGATTTGGAGTCTTGAGCTTGAATAGTGGGTTGTAATAAAATATTATGAGAATTAATTTATAATTTAAGAAGATCAATATTTTTAGAAAAACTAACACACATTTTTATAAATAATTAATTTAACTGATTTTTTTTATCCAAATTGATTAAGTAGATTTTTTATGTGTATATATATATAAGAATCACATGTTTATTTAACCTTATAAAGGCGTGTATAGTAACGCAACAAAAAGATAAAAAAATAAAAGATGGACGATGCTCTTTATATAATTACACACACATTTATAAAGTGCTTAATTACATATGCAATTATATGAATGAGACACTGTCCATGTGGAATTTAAGGGTCAGCATTAATTTAATGAAAAAGTTAAAAAAAAAAGGGGGGGTAACCCTCAACGGAGCGAGCCCAAAGAGGTGTGGCCTGGCATTTTACCAACCCAAGCCTTTTTTTTTTGGCGGGCTAGGTCCACAGGCACAATCCGTATTTAGGGTTGTTCATGGGATAGGACAAGATCAAGATCGTGTAACACCTCACATATTTATATCTATATACGTGATAAATATATTAAAAGTCCAACATTTCGAGCACGCCAAACAGGTCAAATATTTCAAAATATTTCTCAAAGTTAACAAAATAAATCATTAAAGTCTTATAGTCATGGCAATTAAAAATATAATATAGCATGTGCTTGAGGAGTAGAGAAGCTTTTACGGCTTACTCTATCGGTGCCTTCCCGTGATTTCTACTAGATTCTTTCCCTGAAAATGTTAATATGAGGGATAAGATCAAACGTCTCAGTAACTACTGAAATTCTAACTTATACAAGCAAACCATATATGATAAAAGAAAATCCGCATAGGTGTATATATATATTTATGTATGGAAACCACAGATTTGATACATTCAACTCAATTTTATTTTATTTTTTTGATTCAATAATATACTAATATTATTTTTCCAATATATCCAAAAATAATGCAATATACTGCCTCTCTTATATCACTGTCCACCCTTATACTATTGAATGGAACCATAGGCTAACACATAGTCCGATAGGAACTAAACTCTTTTACTGAATTATTCCAAGCTTACTGATACTAGAGATATATCCGGCTAAAAATATAGAGTTCAAATTCAGATTATGGCTCCCCTCCTTAGCAAATAAAATAAGGAGGTGTCACATGTCCTATAACTCTATTGAATTCTCGGCCAAAGAAAAACATGAAAAAAGGGGCCCTGATAAGTGCCATCCACTGTGCACCAAGTAATGGCATACCACGTGGTAATTTATATCTATACAAATCTCCTTCTATCCTTAGCCTAACAATGCATATATTAGATGCAAATAATATTACATCATAAATACATCCTCAAGTATATTATTAAAAATAAAATAATAATAAAATTTCTGTACTATTTAACTGGAACTCATGATAATTTTATAGCTATTAATATATCTAAATATTGATCATAATTACTAGCAATAAATCTTAATAAAATCAGGTAACATATCAAAACATTTATGTAAAAAATATTATATTATATTATATGTTAATATGATATAAAAATTAATAAATCCACAATATAATCATATACAATTCACATGTACAAGAAAGAATTTTTAGAGTTACCTAGTACTTTTTAGCTTATAAATAATCACACAAAAACTATTCTAAATTCTCAAGAGTCTACAAAATTGCATATAAAATATTTATTAATATAAAACCCAAAACTACTCTAAAATTATAAGACTACCCTCTAAACCAAAATTACATAAATATATTAATTCTCCCAAATCTAGCCATTTATAATAGATATAATATTATTTTGAAAAATATAATTTACATACAAGGCTATTTAAATTTAACAACTTAAGTAAATATATTTTTACTACCCAAAATCTAAATATTTTATATTAAAATTCTCAATTATTTATTATAGTTTCCTTTAAAATTTTTCCTCAAACCAAAAAACTTCTTTGAATTATAAACAGACTTAAACTTTATTTAATTTCATAAAATTCACAATTTACAATTCTTTGAGCTTTCAAAAATTATTTCAATGATATATCTTTGACATATTCAATATTCAAACCGATTAAAATCTCAATAGTATATTAAATAAATCAAATAAATTATCTAACTTAAATTTAATCGGTAAAAATATTCTATATTTTCGAATAACAAATTTTTCAACTAAAATCTTAATTTAAAATTCTCAAAACAGTCATTGAACAAATATAAACCAATTAAAATTCCTTAACAATGTATTTTTAAATTTTTACGATCATATATTGTCAAAACTCTATATTTACTTCATATCTAAATGATAAAATTTTCTGTAAACATGATAATGAAACTAATAATATAAAGCTCTAAATAAAAATATGTATAATGAAAATTTGATAAAAAGAAATATCTTTGTGTACCTAGTGATTCCCTTGTCCTAACCTGTAGATCACATATTGTAGCTCTTCTCACTGTCTCACTCTCTTTCTCTTCTCTTGCTCTCTCTTCCTCTTCTCTCACTCTCTTTTTCTCTTATGAGCTTTCTTCCTCTGGCTTGAAAAAAAATAACCGGGATAAGGGTATTATATAATACCCCTTACATTTAATTCCTTCCCACCCCTTCCTATTTTCTTCAACCTATACTGTCCTCTATAATTTTTTTTTTTCCCAACTTGCATCTTCCCTTTTTCCTTCTTCAATTAATACCATTGCCATTTTTCCACCTTCATTTACTACTTTTCCCCAACATTCTTTCTTCATCCGTTCCTTCTTTTCTTTTTCTCTCTTCATTTAATACTCTTCTGTTAAAACAATCTCACCCAAAGGGGGGTGAATTGGGTGAGTTACAAAAATTTACAATCAAAAGCGTGTAAGTAATGAATAAAAACAGAGAGTCAGAGTATGGAGAATTTTAACCGCAGAGAGGAGACACAAGATTTATACTGGTTCGGTCTAAACCACGTGACCTACTTCCAGTCCCCAGAACACCTCTGGGTATTTCACTATCTTCCAAGATCGACAGGGCTCTTGGTGCCTCGGTACAGTAATTGAATCGCTCAATCACTCCCCCTTACTCCCGTAAGGATACAACCCTCTCAAGAGTCCACACTCTTGAGTGTCACTCAAGTTTTAATAAAAGTAGTAATTGGCTCTCTTACAGAGTGAATTTAATGATAAACACTGATGCTCGGTAGTAACGTGAAAACAGAGTATTGAATGCGTAACTAAATGATCGCAGTTGGTAGTTCCGATCTTCAATCTCTTCATTAATGCTTCTTCGCGCCTTTTATAGTTGATATCGTTAAGTAGCCGTTAGACGGAAGAGCTTCTAGCCGTTGTGACTTCGTTTGCGTGTTTCGCTGGTTTCAACGGCTCCGCCATTAATGCGTCTGAGCTTCTGACACTGTAGGTCGCAGTCTACTTAATCCCGTTGAAGAGCCGTTGCACTCGTTTTTTATTAATCTGCATATTTTAAGCTTTGAACAAATGAGAGTTTTGTGGTGAGTGCTTTAATCTTGAACATAGAAAGAAAGCTAATTTATCATTCAAAGATTTGTGACGAAATCATTTATCAGTAAGAAGAACAGAAAGTCATTCTGGTTTAGTTTGATCGAAAAGATGATCGATTACTTGATGATAGATCAAGTTATTGATAAACAGAATGAAGACTTTTCAAATTAGATCACCAAAATTATCGATCAAGTGTTGGATCATTGACTCTAAGAATTATCATAGAAAGAGGGATCGTTCCATGATCGAACAAGTGATCGAGCACATGTTTGTTAGAACAGATTATCGATAATTCAAATGTTATTGAAATGAAGCTTCAGTCATTGATGATCGAACATCTTATCGATAAATGTATGATGGATAATGTTATCGATAAAACATAGTTATGTATATATTCAATGAAAGACACAGGCTATCTGAAATGATCGAACAGTTGATCGATCAATGATCATTCGAACAAGTGATCGATAAAGAAAGAAAGAAGTTTATTCCTGTAAGGTAAAGGAAATGATTATCGATCCCGTTTTGTGAAAACATGAATTCCGGGGAATTGAATGATCGATCATATTATCGAAAAACCAGTGATCGATTACTTGATCGAAAAATAGTTCACCATAACTTAATGCGAATAATCAATCCTTAGACTCTTTATCGATCACGTTATGTGAAAACTTATTTAAGCAAACAAGTTAAACTTATCGATAATGTTATCGATAATTTAGTTGTAGCAAAACTGAGTAAGAGTAGATAAGGACATTGATTATCGATCATGTGATCGATAACTTTATGATCAATAAGGTTATCGATCCATCAGTGGATTTGATCACCTGCATTCAGAGAGTTAGAGCATAAAGTTCGAACACGTAATCGATAAACAAATGATCGGAAATATGATCGATAACTTTGTAACAGAACTAATGTGCAGAACAAGTAGATTGTGTTACCTTTTATCGAAGTCGTTATTGATGACTGATTTATCGATAACTTGATCGATAAATACACTTCAGATTTGGGTCTCTTATCAGTAACTCGATTGTTTACCTGATATTATCGATCAGCTTATCGATAATTTACCATACTCTTATGTGATTTTTACGTTAGCGATTATCGATCACTTTAATCGATAAATTACTCATCGAATAGTTCTTCGATCCAAAAAGCCTACTATAGACCTGATTTACACTTGGTCATTTATCTGAAACCTTAGCGATAAACGATTGCTCGATCAGTTGATCGATCAAAATACTTAACCTTGATATTCTGACTTTGTTATCATCAAAACTATAATCCTAACATTCTCCCCCTTTTTGATGATGACAAAACACAAGTTATAAATCATCTATCAGAGAGAACATCAACCAGTTTTATATTCTCAAAAAGTATGAAAAGATCAGATAAATATCAAGAACATATTATCGATAAAAACACTATCCAGATACACAAAAGGAGATAACAAAAGAGATAACATAAAGTCATGACATAGAACCAAAAAGCAACTCATAAAACCATATAAGCTACGAAATATCATCAGTTTTCTTCTCCCCCTTTTTGTCAGCATCAGAAGGGGTAGGAACCGAAGGAATGGTCAGGGGAATAGGGAGAGGAGGAAGAGGAAAAAGTGGAGAAATAGATGGAAAATGAAGGGAGGGAACAGGTTGGGGTACAGTGATAAGAGCAAGAGTAGTAGGGACTGAGATAATAGAAGTAGATGAAACAGAAGGAGAGTTGGTGAAATAGGAGGAGAGTGAAGGGGTGGGTAAAGGAGAGGAAGGAGGTGCAGGCTCAAGGTGCGGTGGAGAGGGAGGATGGAAGAGAGATCCTCATAGCTGAAGCTTGTGCTAGGTGGAGTGAAGTGCGGCAGAGAGAGGTAACTAAGCCTTTAAGCTCTTGGAGTTCCTTGTCCACTGAATTAAACCTCTCGGTGACTTCTCTTCCAAAACCACCATAGCTTGTTGGTGAAGATCCAGAATCTTAGAGATGCCATCAAACTTCCGGTCAGAAACTTCCCCATAGTCTCTGGCAGTGGAGTAGACTCTGGTCTCAAATGCCCGAAGCTCAGCCTGAAACATTTCCCTGAGGGATCTCTCCATAAAAGATGGACCAGGGGTATGAGATGGGGCAAGCAGTGGATTCAGCTTCATCCTGGGTCCGAGATGTACTAGCAGCAGGTTGCTTTCCCTTATCCTTCTGAGATACTTTCTGTGATGGTGTAAAGGGAACAGAGATCCTCATTTTGTGGAGCTGAGTGAGGCAAAAACAGGAACCTTTAGTCTTGATTTCCCCAGGCTCAAATGGAGCAATGTTATGTGCCTGAAGGAATAGGTGGCCAGCTGAGGATAGGGATTGGGGTTGATCTGGACTTGTTAAGAACAAAGTCCTTCATTTCAGAGTAAATAAGATCCCCAATATTAATCTTTTCCCCACTAATAATCCGGGCTAGAAGAAGATAATCATCCTGAGTGAGATGTGAGAAACTACCGGATTCTTTGTTTACCATCACCTAGAATAGATGTAATGGATGATCCTATAGAAATCACACATCTGCTTAGGTGAAAAATTCAGCTCACCGGATAATCACTGTTCTGCATCAAAATTCTATAAGCCTTTACTTCATTCATGTCACCACCTCGCACAAAATCTTCTGAGTCCCTAGCAGCTCATTTATTTTGGCACTGGTGAGTTTAAAAACTCTGCCTCTCAGTGTAACTTTCAGACAATTTTCTATGAGATTGTCTTTATCATCATATTTTCTACTGATTCCATATTACAGTAGAATCTTTTAACCACTTCGGGACAGTATTCACCACCAATGATTAACCAATTCGAATAATGCTGCAGTGGGTCACTTAAATCAAGCTCAATCTGTTTATTTTTCCTCAGACCCTCTAAGTCCACAGATACCACAGGACAGAATTTTCTATTGGCAAAATCGGCCTTATACTTTGCTATATAAACTTCATTATATCGAGATTGCCAGATAATAAGTCAGAAAATTCAGTGGGTATACCTTCAGAAGGAATTTCCCGTGCCACTCTCCTTCACTTTCTTTCTCTTTTTCTCTTCTTTTTCTCTTTCTCGGTTGCTTGGGGACTGATATATTTAAGGCTGATTCCACGGCTTTCTGAACTGAGACTCCATCATCCGACTCGGTCTCCGATTCTTCAGTCACAATCGGTAGCTTTGATTTGGACCGGGGAGATTTTCTGAGAGAGGCCGGTTGTTCTTTTTCGGCCCGACTTTCCCGGATTTTTAGAGTAGCCCCTCTTCTTCGTTGATTCCTCCCTTTACCTTCGGTCTGTAACGTTTTCGAGTACCCGAAGCAGTGGTGTCACTCGATTGAGTTGTTTCTCTTTCTCTCCTCCGCTTCTCCCCTTTCCATGTTCGGTTGCTTCACCCGAGCCATTTCGGAGATGCCGAGCGTTTTTGACAGATTAAACGGTTGAGAAACGGTGAGTTTGAGGTGGGTGAGGGTTGGGAATGTAGCAGAGAAGGATTCTATCGAAGGAACGGTTGAAAAATTTAAGATGTGGTGATTCCTGACCGTTGCGAAAAAACAGGGGTATGGTATTTTTCGAGTTAGGGTTCGAAAACTGACGAAGGGATTTCAGAACAGTACCGTTATAGTCTTTGAAATTATCGATCAAGTTATCGATCAACACTTGATCGATCACGTGTTCGATAATTATGAAGAACACACTTGAACATAGAGCAGATTTATCGATTACGTTATCGATCATGCAATTATCGAAATATTATCGATAAAAAAAGTAAAAAGAAATGCGTACCTGATATAAGTTTATCGATTATTTGTTCGATAATTAAGCTTATCGGTCAGCTTATCGATCAATGCTTACCAATTTTGACGGATGGGTCTCGAATCCTTGAGGCTCTTGATCGATGTCTGATCGATATTGAATTTTCGATCCACGTTATCGATAATTGTAGTGTTGGGAGCAATTCCCTTTCTTTACAAAGTGAATTTATCGATCAGTTGTTCGATAAATTATCTCCTACTTGCCTTCATGATTATCGATCAATTGATCGATAATCTCATAATCTGTTTTACCTCTGTTTTTCTTCATCGAAACAGAGTTTCCTGCAAAACAAATTTCTACATACTCCGATGCTTAAGTTAGTTATTTTATCATCAAACAATAAATTTAAACATTTAATCTTGAGTGATAGTATGACATTTCTTACAATTCATTGGGATTTACCATTCCCAATTCTCTTCTGAAGTAGCTGAACTTCTGTTGATCTAGTGGTTTTGTGAAGATGTCGGCTATCTGATATTCAGTGGGGATGAATTCAACCTTTACATCTTTCTTTTGAACATGGTCCCGAATAAAGTGATGTCGGACATCGATGTGTTTGGTTCGAGTCATGATGGACTGGATTCTTGGACAGACTTATCGTGCTCGTATTATCACATAAGATTGGAATCTCACGTAAGTTGATTCCTAGATCTTGTACTTGTTGTTTTAGCCATAAGATCTGAGCACAACAGCAGGCAGTGGCTACATATTCTGATTCTGTTGAGGAGATTGCCACGGTGTTTTGCTTTTTACTTGACCATGAGACAAGACATCCTCCGAAGAATTGACATTGTCCACTGGTGCTTTTTCTGTCTGTTTTATATCCACCGTGATCGGCGTCTGAGTATCCCATTAGATATTCGGTTCCTCTTTTTGGATACCAGATTCCTAAATTTTGAGTTCCTACAAGATATCTGAGTATCCTCTTGACGGCTTCTTCATGTGACTCTTTTGGAGCTGACTGATATCTTGCACACATTCCCACACTGAACTGAATATCTGGTCTACTTGCAGTGAGGTATAGTAAGGAACCGATCATCCCTCTGTATCTTGTTAGATTTATGTCCTTCCCGTCTTCGTCTACATCAAGCGAACAGGTTGAGCTCATAGGAGTCTTTACACTTTTGGCATTCTCCATTCCGAATTTCTTCAGCAACTCCTTTACATATTTCGTCTGGGATATAAATATACCGTTTTTCTTTTGTTTGATTTGTAATCCCAGAAAGAAGTTTAGTTCTCCCATCATGGACATCTCGAATTCTCCCTGCATAAGCTTAGCAAATTCTTGACAGAGATCTTCGTTAGTAGCACCGAAAATAATATCATCTACATATATTTGAACAATCAAAAGATCTTTCCCATTTCTTTTAATGAAAAGTGTGGCATCCACTTTACCTCTTTCAAAACCTTTTTCTATCAGGAAGTTGCTAAGTCGTTCATACCAGGCTCTAGGCGCTTGTTTCAAACCATACAAAGCCTTTTAAGTTTGTAAACATGATTTGGAAAATTTGAATTTTCAAAACCGGGAGGTTTTTCGATAAACACCTCTTCTGATATATAACCGTTCAGAAATGCACTTTTAACATCCATTTGAAATAGTTTGAAATCTTTGATGCAAGCAAAAGCCAAAAGAACTCGTATGGCTTCCAATCTAGCTACAGGAGCATACGTTTCTTCATAATCGATTCCCTCTTCTTGATTATAGCCTTTTGCTACTAATCTGGCTTTGTTTCTGACGATCTGAGCCGATTCATCGAGCTTGTTTTTGAATACCCATTTGGTGCCAATGACCGGATGGTCTTCTGGTCTGGGTACCAATTCCCAAACTTGATTTCTCTCAAATTGGTTAAGTTCTTCCTGCATCGCAACTATCCAGAATTCATCTGATAGTGCTTCGTCAATATTAGAGGGTTCAATGTGAGATATGAATGCAGAAAAAAGAACTTCATTGACTATTGTCTCCGGGTTTTGACCCCTTCATTGACTTTACCGATGACTTGTTCCAGAGGATGATCTCGGTTGTGTCTCCATGCCTTTGGCTGCTCTAGATTTTCTTGTAAAGAAGGATCGTTTAAATCATCCCTGTTTTCTGAAACGGTTTCTGAAAATAATTTGTTCGAGTTTTTATTCAAATCCAGTTTTTGAAAATTTTGAACGATTTCAGCATCATCATCTATAGGTTTCGAAATTGCTTCAGTTTCAGCAAACACTACATGAATTGATTCTTCTATTGTAAAGGTTCGTTTATTGAAAATTCTATATGCTTTACTACGATTAGAGTAGCCAAGAAACACCCTCATCAGCTTTAGGATCGAATTTACCCAGGTTTTCTTTGTTGTTGTTGTGGATATAGCATCTGCTTCCAAAGACCCTTAGGTGTGACAGATTAGGTTTTCTCCCCCTGTACAATTCATATGGAGTCTTCCCGAGCAGTGTTCTGATGTAGGCTCTATTATATATAGCAAGCTGTGCTCATTGCTTCTGCCCAGAATACTTGTGAGACCCCTTTCTCATTTAGCATTGCTCTAGCCATCTCCGTGAGTACTCTATTCTTTCGTTCAACTACTCCGTTCTGTTGAGGAGTCCTTGGTGCAGAAAAGTTGTGGTCAATTCCATGTTCCTCACAATAGTCTGCAAATTCGTTGTTTTCAAATTCTCCTCCGTGATCTGACCTGATTGACACAATAGATATACCTTTCTCATTTTGGACCTTTTTGGCAAAACAATGAAAGCATTAAAAGTTTCATCTTTAGAGGAAAGAAACAAAGTCCAGGTAAACCTTGAATAGTCATCAACTATTACAAGAGTATAAAGATTTCCCCCGAAGCTTTTTACTCTAGATGGACCGACCAAGTCCATGTGAATCATTTGGAGAGGTCTTTCAGTTGAAACTATCTTCTTTGATTAACGAAGATTTTGTTTGTTTACCTTTTTGACATGCATCACAAACATCATCGCGTTCATACTGGATTTTTGGTAAACCAACAACTAGATCCCTTTTTATTAATTTTGAAAGTTGATTCATGTTGACATGTGCAAGTCGTTTGTGCCAAATCCAACTTTCCTCCTTTTACTAATAAAACAATTTTCAGAAGTTTTAGACTCAAGTTGA